>NC_072733.1:51376184-51676184 GCF_026930045.1 Uloborus diversus | reverse complement strand
TTGCTGTATCTATATTACGTTACATTTCGTAGTTGTGCACATTTAATTCAATAAAAACAGCGAGGTTTTTTTTTTCTTTGTCAAACGCTACTTGCCACTATGGGGAATTGTGGAGATAACTTTTTTTTTTGCTCTACTTAAATAAAAGCGTTTTTTTTGAGTGATCTTTGTTTTTATTAGGAAATGGACGGGGAGGTTAAAATAAATAGAGATGGATAAGAAAATTTAGAGATGGATCGTAAAGGTAGTTAGCCGCCGAAGACAGCAATCATGGCGTAAAAATGTGAATGGCACAAAAAGAAAGATAGAGATGGATTGATCAATACTGATGCTAAATTTATCTAAACAGCCGCCGAAGGCTGCAAACTTAAAGTAAAAAAGTAAATGACAAGTTAGCCAAACAGCCGCCGTAGGTAGCTGCTTGCACAGAAAGGCGAATAGCGTAAGAAGGCGAACCAGCTGGTCGCCGCAGGCGGCTAGTGTATAATAAGCATTTTAGTGCAAATGGGAAAACTCAAAAATTATGTAACAAAAGCTCTGACTAATAGTTTGTTCAAAGAAATCTGTAATTTATTTGAAGATTTAGGATTATGTTTCTCATATCCTCGGTGACATCAATTTTCTTTTTATAAACTATTCAAAAAGAGGGAGCTTTTGAAAAAAAAAATAATTAAAAAATCTGTTTGCACCTAATCCACGAAGAAGTCCTTTCAAATAAATTTTGTTCTTTGGACGGTATTTACCTTAAATTTCACCACAGACGCAAATGTTAAATTTTTTTAGCAGTTCAAAAGTAATCGAAACGCTAAAAAAAATTAAAAAGTGAAGCTCGGGAATAAGTTGTCATTTCCAAATTAAACTTAGCAAAAATGGTTTGTTTGATTTGGATTGTTCCCTCGAAAGTTATGAGATGGAGAGGAGGACGTACATAAAGAAGGACAGACAAAGACCCCAAACTGAAACACTGGATTCAAATTTTCATTTTTTAATATTAGTAAAATAATATTTTTTAATATAAATTTGTAGATACATAATTTATTTTTCAGAACACTGAATTATTTGTATTTATTTTGATTTTCTTTTTTTAGTTTAAACCATATGTTTTGTGACACACTAAGCCTTTTTAATGTTTTCTCTTTCTTTTTTTTTAATGGGAAAACAGGATAGAAATCATCTTTTCACATTGAACCTTTCCTTCTGCGAAGGTATACACTCTTCTGCTTCAAGACAATGATTATCGCGATGTTTATTCCTGGGTTTGTAATTGAGTTAAATTAGTTTGAAATCCGTGTAAAAATATTGATTTGATGACTAGGAAGAGAAGCACACCTAGAGGAAAACGTGCTTTCAAAAAAGGCACTTATTTCAGCAAAAAGAGAACAAACTCAATAAGAATTACTTAATAACTAATTAATAATAAACATTTCGCATAGTGATCCGGAAACATAAAATAAGTTAACTTGTAATATATCTTATTTCCGGCATGTTAAATCTAAATTGTTTGAAATATTTTTTTCAGGATATAAGAGGAAACATTAAAACTGATTATTCTTCACTTTTATTTTAGTAAACTGCTTGATTTTCAGAGTAATTAAGAATTTACAAACGACGAAGTTACTAAAAGCAATGATTTTTACTCTCGACGCCTTCAAAGTTTCTTAAGGTAGTGCAGGTTAACTGTACTGTCTTCAGCATACAGCATGCCTTTCTTGGTTAATGAGTTAATAGTAGCTCTAAATAATGACTTTAGGAAACTGCACGCTTTGTCAGCTTCGTCCTAATGTTTTTTTAATGCCTGCAGCATAATGTTCAATAGAGTCAATTAGCTATGACATAAACTTGCTGAAACTAAATTTAAAGCTAATCATAAAAAGTTTTTATGACTTTCTAATTTTCAATGTATTCTTATTACGTAAGTTGATAAAAAAAAGGTTAACAATGGCGGAAATTACTAGCTGTAAGTTATTGAAAAGCTGGTGAAAAGTCGTTGATTTTCCTCCATTATAAAGTTGATGTTTTTAGCCATTATGTCAGTACAAATGTTAAAATAGTAACTTCTTCCATACAATGTTGTTTCTTTTTAGGTGAATATTGATTATGATCCTAAAATTTACTTTTATTTAATAAACTTATTGGTTTTGTTCTTGAGCATGAAAAGTTATTGACTAAAGATTTTTTCAGAGCTAAAATGCGCAATATGGCATCAAACTACATCATTTTAATGTTCTGAAAAATGCACTTAAATGCCTTATTTTGCAGTCAATGCAGACAAAGCATGAAAAAATAATAACTACTTTTATTGGTGCATAGATTTTTTTTTCGGCTTACACAAACGAAAAGTTATTGTTTTCAATAAGGACATTGATTGTACACATTTGTCAGATATCTCATTAAAAAATTTGATAGAAATCTTCATCATATGTGAAAAGAGTGGAAGATTTAACGTTAAGTCGAGCTGTTAGGAGAGGTTCCTTTAGCAAACACTCATTTATTTTAAATTTGATTTTAAGAAAAAGCGTTCGCAAGCAAACAACAGAGAGAACTTCAGTAGAATAGTGATTAGTTGGCAAACATCACTGGTCAAGTATCTTTTCTTTGGCTACTCCAGATTACACTCAAAAAGATATTAACAAGTTAAATAACGTAGTTAAATGCAAAAAGAACTAACTTAGTTGTAGTTTCGGCGAAATTTGCTGAGCAAAACTGCAAGTTATAGTGCGTCTCATTCTTTACGTTTGTTAAGTAATGACTAAGGAAAGTACTTAATGTTATGGGTTTAAAATAAAGCTATCTGGTGGCGGAACATAGAAAACCATCCTAGAAAACCCTATAATTTACGGACTTTCAAATGACACTTAAATCGAGACGATACAATGATTGAGCCATATTTATGCGAGAGAGCCATTTTTATATCCTATAATTAAATTTTGGTAAGAATTTGGTTAGCAGATAACAGTTCGGATTGTCATGGTTTGCCTTAGTGCTTACGAATTTGGATGTTCCACAAAACACCATGCGCAATATGAGGTAAATATGCGGGTTAGCAGAAGGAAAGGAAACCGTATCGATTGACACTGAATACGAAAAGATCACACAGGCTGTGTTGAATCGCTGACATTCATTTTTTTTTGGCACCACTTTGATTTTCCATCAAGGAGGCGTAAAAAGTGAGTCACGCGATACTGATTCTTTTTATTCGTTTTTGAACCCTTTGGCGACATGGAGGGGATATCTTAATTCTAGCATAACACTGGTATGTTCACTATGAGGACAAAGTTAAATAGTGATTTCACGGAATCACATAATTCCAACGCAACTTTCTGAAAATGAAAATGAGTACTGAGTCCAAATTGAAAGAATTGGTATATTTCTAAAAGTCCTTTGGAGGAGCACTGGTTCTTTCTGATCTTCCAATGGACGGAATTGCTTCAATATTATCTATGGAGTGTGTTGCAAATCAATATTTACTTTTCATTAGATAATAATGTTACAAAATTTGTAAATCAATGTTAGATTTATGTTTGATTGACTTATTGCAATCGTACTAAATTTGGCGTTAATTCCATTAACTTTCATTCAAAATTATCAGTTTTATATTTTCATGTGTGAGACCTTTTTTTAAAGCTTACTCTGCAGTTAATATGTGTTTCGAAAGAAAATGGACACTTGCTACTGAACAAAAATTTGAGTTTTCAAGTCTACTTTTACATACAAAGTTTCGGAAAAACTGTTCTTTTTTTTATCTGCCTCTAAAACCTGTTAAACTCAAAAGTGGAAGCTTTCCTTTTCAGGGAATGTCGCTCGTACAATTATTGGTCAACAGTACAAAAGTCAAATGACACCAATGACTAAAGATTTAATTTCAATGATTAAGGCAAATATCCTTGTAAAGCAAGAAATTCTTATAGCTACGAAAGAAATCTTAATGCCCGTAGGACAATTCCTAATGATTGAGGTTGATAACAATGACCGAAAGCAGAACCTTATAATTACCTAATAACTCTAATGACTTTTGGTTAACATGGTTTAGTTAGCGTGTATTTCTGATTGACCCGTTTTTTATTTTTTTTTAAACTTTATTTACTCGTACAGGGAAAAAAAATGTTCAGAATGAACTTTTTACGACAAAGAAACTAAGTACGTTCATATAGAAAAAACTAAACAAAGAAATAGATATTGTGTGTGCTTGACGTATATCTAAACAAACTACTAAAAGCAGCAAACGTTTAACTTCAAACCGAAACTTTGTGAATCTGACAGTTTCGACGAATTGAAAAAAACTAGTTGTTTATGAGAAGGCAAAATTTTAAAAGTGTGATACCCGGGTCAATCCATACAGGTTCGACGGATGGGTGCGCTCGACCATTTTTAATTTTTTTTTGAAACTTATATCCCAAAAAGCTGGGTGCTTATTCCAAGCTCGAAATTCACCTTGCGAGATTAGTTCTGATCGCCTCACTAGATGGCGCTATAGGGAAAAAAGCGGTCTCGAATTGAAATTCTCGCAAGTAGCAATTCCAATCCCCAAAAGAAGGGGAAAAGTGACTTTTCGGGCGCTTATTTGCGGAGCGAAATCTCGACTGCCCTAAAGTAGGTGAGATTGAGCGATTTTTGTGATACAATTTGGGAGTTTGTCTTTCTGAAAGGTATTGGCTCGAGGAAAACGAATTTGGATGTTGCCAAACTTAGAGATGGTGCAGGGGGGCAAGGGGGGGGGGGAAATAAAACTGCACTGGGGGGGGGGCAAGTGGTTTTCCGTTAAATTTTTGTGACACAAAAATGGGAGTTAGTTTTTCTGAAAGGTATTGGCAAGCAGAAAACAAATTACAATGTTACGAACCTTGAACATAGTGAAGGAGAGGGAGGGGGATTAAAACTGCGCTGGGGGGGGGGAGCAAGTGGTTTTCCGTTAAATTTTTGTGACACAAAAATGGGAGTTAGTTTTTTTGAAAGGTATTGGCAAGCAGAAAACAAATTAGAATGTTACGAACCTTGAACATAGTGAAGGGGAGGGAGGGAGGTTAAAACTGCGCTGGGGGGCAAGTGGTTTTCCGTTAAATTTTTGTGACACAAAAACGGGAGTTAGTTTTTCAGAAAGGTATTGGCAAGCAGAAAACAAATTAGAATGTTACAAACCTTGAACATTGCGAAGGGGAGGGAAGGGGGTTAAAACCGCGCTGGGGGCAAGTGGTTTTCCGTTAAACTTTTGTGACACAAAAACGGGAGTTAGTTTTTCTGAAATGTATTGGCAAGCAGAAAACAAATTAGAATGTTAGGAACCTTGAACATAGTGAAGGGGGGGGGGGTGAAAAAGTGGTTGTCCGTGGAATTTTTGTGATAAAATTACGGCAGTTGGTTTTTCTGATAGGTATTGGCACGAGGAAAACGAATTAGGATGTGGCCAACCCCAAAAATGGTGCAAGGGGGGGGGGGTTATAACTGCAAACATAAAACAGGTATATATGCAAAATTTTTCGCTTTACAACAAGTTTTCAAAGCTTAAAATGCTTAATTCAACTAATAACAACATTATAATGCACAAACATCCGAATTAAATTGCAGACACGTGTTTCGGAAGACACGTGTTAAGAGCTCCTTTTTCAATGTAAAAAATGTTTATGAATGAAAATGCATTAGGCTAAGGTTGATAACTTCCATTGATTCCAGTAGCCAAACCCATCACTTAGGAACTAAGGTAAGAGTGGGGGGGGGGGAATCTGGGGCACTCCAAATTTTCAAGATATAATGCATTTGAAATAATTAAGGGGCTAGGAATTTTCCACTCCCTCTTATTTTTTTGACCGCTCGACGGCCTGCACAAATGCGTCTAGGGGAAATTTTATGTAAAAAGCGTTTATAAATTTTATTTTTCTTTTGTACATTATCCCACGTAAAATTTAGTTTTTTCACAAAAGTACTAGTTGTTTCTGAAAGTTGTATGAATTTCAAACTTACACAGAATATACAATCAATTTTTTTGGCGTTTTAGGGGGGGGGGGGGTGACATCACAAATTATCGCCCCGGGTGTCACCCATGCTGGGTACGCCATTGACGTAGGTAATTTTTTTTTTTGTCTTCTTTTGATATAAAATCCTCCTCCCCTTTTTTTTCCTAAATTCTTTATTTATTACCTACTGTCAATATTCAATTTCAATTGAATTCAATTTGTAAGAAAATTTATTTTTCTTTATTGAAATTTGATATTGATTTACTAATTACAAAACAGTACAAATACTGGTAATTTGTGGGGAATTGTTTCCAAAGTTTGATTTTCCATTTCGCCGACATCAAAATTAGCAATATTATACAAATACTGTATTCTATTATACTGTGAGCATTTGTAAATTGGCTGCTATATAATATGATGCATTTCAAGGAAAAGAGAATGCTTCAAAATGCTCCTTTTTTCTTTTCTTCTTCAATTTAGGATCTTTCCTTTGGGTTGAACTTTAAAGTTCTTTATCAGCTGAAGAGAAATAATGATTGAAAAATTTATTCCTTTTACGAATATTTTTCAATATACATTTACAGAAGCAGAGTATTTATTTATTTTAAACTGCTCTTGTAACCAAGATTACTGTTTTGACTTTTTAATCTTGAAAATCAAGATGGAATTGTGTGATCATAGGTACAAGTTGCTTGTTTTGAAAAAGCAAACCTAGAAAAGTACTGTTTTGAGGATATCTTTGGAAAACAATACCTAGAAAAAATGGAATTCGAAAACAGGAATATTGAAGAAGTAATACTTTTTATTTAGTATATGCTTATTAAATTATAATTTTAAAGGAGAAGGGAAAAAAAATCTGGAACATGTCTTTGAAACTGAGATTGTTGTTATAATTGCAACTGGGAGCGGGGGGGAGGGTTGGTTTTTACATTACTAATCCTAATATGGAAGATTATATATTCTGCTATGTCTGCTCCCATCCCCAAAAGCTCAATTAGCACAACAAACCTTTTACATTTTGTAGGGGTGCTCCTCCCCCCAAATATCCGGAAGACTCCCCCCTCCAAAAGCAAGAGCCCCCCAAATAAAAAAATATCCCTCAACCCCCTTTAAAAATTTCAATGGCACAGTCAGCGCCATGCCCTAACACCCCCCTCCCTGCATTTTAGTGTTTTTTTTTATTCAATTTGAATCAGCAGATTTTTTCATCAGGACTTTTGAACGCCTCTAAACCTTTCGCACTCTGCACTTCATTAGACACGGGAACAACATAATATTCAGTCCACGATTACGAACTATTTGTATTTTTTCGTCTGCATTTATGAGGGTTAAGATTTTTTTTTAGTATCATTATTTTTTTTAAGTTATTATTATTATTATTTCGATTATAGTTTCTTGGGAAAAATATATTTCATATAAGACGTTCTTACTAATATAGATGGTGTTATAGGGTAAATCAACAAACTTTACGGTTAATTTTTATCATATTTATGTATTGGCTGTTTTCACCTCTTCGATTTTTGTTTTAGACACTAATATTGAAATATGCAAAAAATATGACTTACTTTTTGCCATTCGACTAAGCTTTTTGCACCGGAGCACTCGGCCATTTTTCCTTTGTGTACTATTTTGTAAAATTCTCGGAGAACTAATTTTTAAGAACATCTGGGTTTGCTTCAAGAAAATCTAAAATTATTTCGGTGTGATTCTTTGTAACGTAAAACGTATTCTTTGAAGAGTAGCCATTAGCGTGCCAGTCGTCAAAGTTCGCGCTTTTCCGTGCAAGGATTAAACAAAACAAAACTAGCTGCGCTGAAAGGACATTGGTTGGAAGAAGTCACGTGTACCTCCTGGCCGACCAAACTAATCGAAAAAATCGGCGCCTCTTCGAGAGACAGCTGCGAGCTGTTCAGAATTCAACGTTGCGAAATTTTTTCGACAACATCGATCACGTGACGGGAAATCTCGAACTCGAAACGAGAATAGTTTGGAATGACCACAATGCACATGAAAGAAGTTTAAAAGCTTTTATATTTTTTTTCTCTAAACTGGACCTGTGATTTTTTAGAGGTCATCAAAAGTGATTTTCCTAGTCAAAAATAGGACTTTTAGACCTTTACATTTTGACCAAAATCTATTTGAATTAAATTTATGGCAATTAATTTTACACTTTAATGTTAAAGTGCATAAGATGATAGTCTTACATGCTGAGTTACGTGGCTGTAACTTAATAATTAAAAAAATGGCAACAGGTTAAAGTTCAAGGTCAAATGTAAAAATTTTACTCATTTCAAAGGGGGATAACTCGCGTAGGGCACGGAAACACAAAATGAAATCCGGCAAAAGCTAAAAAGCACTGGAACCATGCTAATAAAAATATGTAACTGTTACTGTGTATTTTTTTACCCTTTATAGATTACAGCTCCTCAAAAATCGGAAAAATGACATTTTTAGACCCCTGTAAACCAAAAGGGGATGGAATTAAAAATGAAATTTCTCGGCCAATTGAATATTCAATACAAGTACAATACATGTTATCCATAATTGTTTTGTATTTGGTTTTTAAAAAAGATACAGAGCTTTGAAATTGAGCAATTTTGCTAGTTAACTCACACACTAAAAGAGAAGTGAAAAGTGGGAAAACTTCATTGCACCTTCTTAAATTACGTACATTGTGCTCTATATAATATATTTTACAAAAAAATATATTGTAAGTATAAAAATACTTATTTTAATTTGATAACATAGAAATATTTGCACATGAATAAGTAGTTCATACTCGCTTGACAGCTTTAGTTCATTTATATACTATACTAATAATATACACACACAAATTTTCAATACATACAAACATACTCTCAGTACATTAACATATCTAAATTGCGTTAAACATAGGCAAAAACATTATATATACAAAATTTAAGTTTTAGAAAGTGAGTTTTTTATTTATTGTTTGAGTGTAGTTTTGAAAAAATGAACTCATGTAGTAGTCCTATAATTTTAAAGGTGAATCAAGTAAATGGCGTTTTGGAATGCTTTACCAAGGCACATTCATAATTTGATACGTTGAAACTGTACCAGGACCAAGGTAATGACAGGGGTTCTAAATTTAATGATTAGCACAAGCAATGTAATAACCTTTTTGACAATAATGGGTTTTTTTTGATAACCTTTTTAGTAACACACTATTCTTCATACCTATTATTAGGGGACAATATTTTTACTGTGATAATATTTAAATAGGGTGGCATAATTAAGTGAATAAATGTTGTATTGGGTATTTTGTTTGCAGAGTGAAACCTCTCTTGCAGCGTTTTTTCAGATAGTTTGATATAATGAAAGCTCACAAGGGTAAATGTAACGTGTAGTAGCAAAAATGCAGAAGGTATACATTTCTGTAGGAATTAAAATGCGACTTCCAGTAGTTCTTTGCAAGCTTGTTTTAGTAGCATCAATTCTTTCTACGGTTCCTCTGATTCCGTTACATTGTCAATTACCATGGGATAGTGCATATAAATGCCATTTAGATCTCAATTTGACATCCGTTTCGTGATTACATAAATTAACAAAGTTCTTTCCATTTTTTTTGTGTATTTGAGTAAAGTATTTCAGTTCGCCACACACTGTGTCACCACTAGAACTATAGAACTACTGTGTGAGTTAATTTTCTTAAAACTACACTGAAGCAAGAAATGAAAAACGCACTTTTTTCCCCTTTCAACTATGTAAATAATGTTTATACATGTGTTTAGGCAAGTTATATAAGTTAATAAGAGTATGTTTGTATGCATTGAAAATTTGTGTCTGTATATTATCAGTATAGTCTATAAATGAACTAAAGCTCTCAACCAAGTATGAACTACTCACTCATGTCCAAATATTTCTAAGTTATCAAATTAAAATAATTATTTTTATACTTACAATATGTTTTTTCAGTATAATACACTGCTCTAAAATTGCTAAGGAACAATTACGTTTTCTGGAATAGTTAAGAATAGACAATGATTAAAGAAACAGAACATAAAGAAACAGTACATAGTTAGTAGGCAGGATGTGCCTTTATTATAAGTACAAAATAGTACAGATATTACTGCATCAATGAAGTAAAAACTTAAAATTAATAAAAAATCCTACTTGGATGATTTTCAAACAACAACAAAAAACTGATCTAGGTCAAAATGATAGAGACATGAGTACTTTAGTATGACGTGTGATTACCATGGACACTAATGCACATTTTGCATCTGTTTTCCATACTCCCCATTAAACTATCGAGGAGTTCTTGGGGGATATTCTCCCACTCCTCTCTCAAGGCGGATTTGTGTTCTTGTACTGTTCTGGGAGGGACGGTTCTTTGCGCAACACGCCTGCCAAGACCCTCTCAGACATGTTCAATTGGATTTAAGTCGTTAGATAATGCAGGTCACTACATACGGAGAATGTTTTCACGTTGAAGTGTGTCTGATACTTTAATGCTCCTGTGTGGCAGTGCATTGCCGTCCATAAAGAAAAAGTCCGGACCTACAGCCCCCCTAAAAAGACAAACATAATCCTGTATAACTTCTCTGCAATACCTCAGCGACGTAATGCTTCCTTATTCAAAAATGTGAAGCGCTGTTCCGCCATTGTGCATGATTTCTGCCCGCACCATCACGCCTGGGCCGTACCGATCACGTTCACAAACAATTTTTTGTGCATAACATGTTCCACGCTCTCTCCACAGTACTTGGTGACCAGAATCACTAGTCACACTGAAACGAGATTTGTCAGAGAACATCACTCTAGACCAATTTTGACGGTCCCAACCAACATGTTCCTTACACCAGCGTAATCTCTCTCGACAATGGCGTGGTTGAAGTAGGATGTAATGTACGGGCTGCCGTGCATACAATCCAACTTTTTTTAATTGCCATGAGATAGTTCTTGCAGAAACATGCGCACCTGTAGAGATTGTAAAATTTGCAACTATCCCTCTAGGAGTGAATTTTCTGTTCCTTTGTGCCACGAGGGCTACATAGCGATCCTCTGAATGTGTGGTGTTTCTACCACGACCCCCGGCATGCCTTTGCAAAGCATTTCCACCTTCCGTGGCCTTCTTTAATCGCGAGATGACACTTTTTGTCACACCCATTTCAGCAGCTATAGTGGTGACATTTTGACCTGCTTCCAGTCGTCCAAATGCTCGTCCACGATTGTAGGTTATCAAATGATGTCTTGCTGACATTTTACTTTTAAATACTACAAGAACCAAACAGAATTTCAGAGAAAAAACTTTTTTTAGCATCCAACGCTATTTTTGTTAAACACCAAACAGCGTGAATGTTCGTACGAATCTTGAGTTTGCATGCACTGTTTCATATGCAGATAACGAGCCTTGATCTATTATGCCATCTGATCTTGAATTTATTTCCATTGGCCAGCTGTCTGAGGCCCAAATTTGCATAAATCACTTGTTCCTTAGCAATTGTCAAGCAGTGTATATTATGTAGAGCACAATATACGTAAAGTTTTCAAACTTTTAATTTCTGTTTTAGTGTGTGAATTAACTAGCAAAATTGCTCATTTGCAAAAACCTGTATTTTTTTTTTATTAACCAAATACCCAAAACAATATATATAACATGCATAGTACTGGAATGGATTATTCAAATGGCCAAGAAATTTTATTTTTAATTCCATCTCCTTTTGGTTTATAGGGGTATAAAAATGTCATTTTTCCGATTTTTGAGGAGCTATAATCTATAAAGGGTTTCAAAAAAAAAAAAAAAAAACAGCAACGGTTACATATTCTTATTAGTATGGTTCCAGTGATTAGTTTTTGCCGTATTTATTTTGTGTTTCCGTCCCCTACGCGAGTTATCCCCCTTTGAAATGAGTAACATTTTTACATTCGACCTTGAATTTTAACCTGTTGCCATTATTTCAATTCTTCAGCTACAGCCACGTAACCCAGCATGTAAGACTATCATCTTATTTACTTTAACATCAAAGCGTAAAATTAACTGCCCTAAATGTAATTTAAACAGATTTTAGCCAAAATGTAAAGGTCTAAAAAGTCCCATTTTCGACTAGGAAAACATTTGATGACCTCTGAAAAATCAAAAGTCTAGTTTAGAGAAAAAATAAAAGCCAAGTTAACGAGGCATGATCTGTCCGAAGCAGAAATTTTCTTCCGTAGAGGTAATGATGGAAGTGTTCTACAGCTTTCACTATTGCCAGTAACTCCTTTCTGGTGACGCAGTAATTCCGCTCCGACTTTGATAAGCATTTGCTCCAGTAAGCGATGACATGTTCATTGCCGTCAATTTCTTGGGATAAAACAGCTACGATGCCTTCGTGGCTCGCATCAGTGTCTAGGATGAAGGATTTTCCAGGCTGAGGATATGAGAGAATCGGCGTTGATGTTAAAGCCTCCTTCAGTCGTAGAAATGCATCTTCGCATTCTTTGGACCATTCAAACTTTTGCTTGCTTTCCGTCAGCTTATGCAAAGGTCGTGCAATGTTGGAAAAACCCTTCACAAACTTCCTGTAGTACGTAAAGAGCCCCAGGAAACTTCGCAGCTGATGGATGTTTTCGAGACGACTCCAACTCTTGACCGCAGATACCTTTTCTGGATCGGTTTGTACACCCTCAGAAGAGATGATGTGACCAAGGTAGTTCACTTCCCGGCGGAACAAATTACATTTGGACGGGCTTAACTTCAGATTGGCTTCCTTAAACTTTTGCAGCACTTTCCTAAGATTAGCCAGATATTCATCGAAGCTGCGTCCCACGATGATGATATCGTCTAAGTAGACCAGACAGGATTCGTAGGAAAGTCCTCTTAACACTGTCTCCATAAGACGCTCGAACGTAGCTGGTGCATTGCAGAGGCCGAAGGGCATCACTTTGAACTGCCATAAGCCTTGTCCAGTTGTAAACGCTGTCTTCTCTCGGTCATCAGGGTGTATCTCAACCTGCCAGTAGCCACTCTTCATGTCCAGGGTCGAAAACCACTCGTGTCCGGAAAGAGTGTCCAAGGTGTCGTCTATCCGTGGAAGAGGGTAACTGTCTTTCTTGGTGATTTCATTCAGCCGTCGGTAATCGACACAAAATCTGGTGGAGCCATCTTTCTTTCGGACCAAGACGATGGGAGACGCCCAAGGACTGGATAAAGGTTCGATTACATCGTTCTCCTTCATCTCTTTCAGGAGGGTCTCAACCTCTTCCTTCTTGGCGAACGGTAGTCGTCTTGGATGCTGTTTAATAGGGAGGTGTTCTCCAGTGTAGATCCTATGCTGCGTTAAATTCGTCCTGCCCACATCCTCCGATGTAGATGAAAACAGATGCTTGAAGTCCTCCACCAATTGTTCCGCAGCAGTTCTTTGATCTTTCGATAATGCCGCACTCCCAATTAACTTCGATGTCAAGGACTCAGAAGACACAGTCTCGGGGGAATTGATTCTTCTAATGATGCAGTTTACTGGAGTACAAGTTGCCAACACTTCACCTTTTCGGATATTCCTTGGCCTTTCACTCACGTTGGCGACTCTCACAGGAATTACATCCTTAGAAAGGTCCACAAGCGTAGATGCTACCAGCACTCCTTTTAGATTATTGTTTAGGTTAGGGTATTCAACGAGGCCGAATCTAAAGCTGTTGTTTTCTTCAATGGAGCCAGGTATCAATGATTCTGACCTTGAGGGAATCGATAAATCTGTTTGGGCTATTATTTGATGAGCGGACTTTACATCACTTTCTGCGGGGAAAACGGCTATGTCTTCTCTCGTCGAGTGCAGCTCATTAGTCTTGAAGTCGAGGTTGAAATCATACTTCTTTAAAAAGTCCAATCCGAGAATGAAGGGGTCCGTGATATCAGCAACGAATGCCGTATGATGGTAAGTGGCATTTCCAAACACAATTTCTAAGTTTACTTTACCTTCAATCTCGATCTTGTCACCTGTCACAGTTTGGAGGGTATCACAGGGCGGCGTCCATAGAATGTTGAGTCCAAATTGACGAGCCACATCTGTTCTAATGATTGTAACATTGGCTCCAGTGTCAATAATCAGTTCGCAGGGAAACCCGTTTACATATGCGTAAACAAACAGTCCATTACTGCCGCCACTCGTCGATGAAATCTGGAAAACTTTAAGATGGGCTCATTCCAATTTGGCGACCTCCGCCCCGCGAGATTGCCATGGCTTAGTTTTCCTGGACCTGAGAGGGAGAGGTGCTCCTTCCTCTGGTTTCTTGGCGAGCTTCACAGTTTCTTCGTAAGTGACCCTCGCCGCCGCATTTCCAGCACTTAAGTGGTTGTCGATTTTGGTCCTTGGCAGCCGAAATCCTTTTGAGGGTTCCTGCAATTTCTTTCATTTGCTTTTCAAGTTCATCAAAACGTGACGAAACCGGATCAAGCTCATCAGTTTTCACGCCGCGGATTGAATGGCGATCCTTGCGGGTTGCTTGCTGAGCGGCCTCCAACTTCATCGCATACACAACAGCAGAACTCAGGTCTTTGACATCCGCCATCCGTAGAGCTTTCTGGATTTCCGGATCTCGAACCCCGTCGATGTAGTAGTTGAGTGCCAGGTTGTCTCGAACATCCGCAGGACAGTCGCAAAAAGCAAGATGAGACAGTCTCTCGACGTCCGCCGCTAGCTCTTGCAGGGTTTCCCCGGTTTTCTGGAAACGGGACTTCAACTGGAGTCGGCTGAAATCTTTCTGGCACTTCTCACCGAAGCGAAGCTCCAACGCAGATGTGAGGGCGGCGAAATCCAGGCGCTGGCTGTCCGGAAGGGTCTGAAGAATGTCCGCTGCGTCACCTCTCAGGGACGCTGCAAGATGGCAGGCCTTGGTAGCAGAGTCCTATCCGTTCGCTTCCGCCACTATCATGAATTGGGTCTTGTACACCTGCCACGAACTTTTCCCATCAAATGTGGCCAGTTTAATGGACGGTCGAGCAACAGATGTGGGAGCGCAAAACTGTACAGAACTGCTTTCCGCTGTCGCCAATCTCCTTTCCATGTCTTTAATTATTTCTTCCTTAAATGAGGTAAATTTCTTGTGTTCTTCTTCCAACTTATTTTCCACATTGGCGATACGCTCTTCCACAGTATCAAATTTTTCTTCCAGAGCATCAACTTTATCTCTCATGGCGGTTAGTTGATTCTCCATCATGGTTTTCATCGACGTTAGGTCACTTTTTATTTCATCTTGACTTGTAGTAATTTTAGCAGTTAAATCACTATTTAACTGTTCTTGGTTAGTCGCCAATTCATTTTTTAATTGTTCTTGGTTAGTCGCCAATTCATTTTTTAATTGTTCTTGATTAGCCGCCATATCATTTTTCGCAGAGTTGATTGCATCAAGAAGTTGTTTTAATTGTTCATCCATTGCGCGAGTAATCACCATAAAAATAAAGTCCAAATTTAAAAAGTCTTTATGAAAAAATGTCCAAAGTCACACTTACTGCAAGAAAGTCCTGAAGTAGCCCCACGTTGGGCGCCAATTGTAACGGATTCGGTGCGACTTCCACTTTCTTGAAATGAAGACACAGTTCTTGATTAAAAAAATACAGGAAATTTATTTACACTATGTACAGGAAAGAGCGTCAACAACTGCTAAATTATTCATCAGCAATTAAGCAAATATTACTCAACACCGTAGACTCAACGGTTACACTCGTATTTACTTCCAAATACGAAAACAACACAGCGAAATGCCTCGCTATAAACGGAGCTAATACACACTCTCAGTACGAAATCTCAATCGAAACTCCTTTTTATCCATCGCTAACGGTTTATATACACACCGAAAAGAAATCTCTCAAATATTCCACACGCTTCTGGAACATAGTAGACCGTTATCAAATTTTATCAATGAACAAAAAAGAAATAGGGGGATCGTTTACTTTAGCCATATGAAAAGGGGTTGTATATTCATTACGGGAAACTATTTACGGGTTACGTTACTACAATAATTACTATTTACAGGATTTGTAACAGTATATAAATAATTAATGACATTGAATTAATTTAAAAAAAAACTCTTTTCACATTGAATAGTTTTAGTTATAATTTATAAATTATTCTCATAAAAGCTTGCTTTACCGAATAAGTTTTTTTCATTTCATAAGTTATTCATTTCGTTACAACATCTTTGAAATAAATATTAGTAAAAAATTAAAATCCCTGTGCAATGATTCAGAGTATGACAAAAACATCTTCGAAACTTCCCAACATTTTGCTTTGAAACACAAGACCCTGAGAACTCATTAAAGTTTGCAATCTATATGATGAAATAAAATGAATTACCCCAAATTTATTTCATTTTTCAAATATAGCGTTATGCAAAGAAAATGTCGAAAAAAAGGTAACTTTAGGAGATTATTATGTAAGAATTAAATAAGTGGTGCAATAAAAATGAATCAAACTTCATAATAAAAAACTGTATTAAATGAATTATAATGCTCTTACAGAATAATAATAAGGATTAAAAGAAATAAACAAATCCTTTTCATTATTGATTTGGGAAATTGAATATTATGGCATAAACTAATGAACTATTTAAACCGGAGTAAAAGTTTTGTTTCCTTATTGTGTTGTACAAAAATAGAAGCTTTTGTAAAATAAGTGCGAATAACTTAGAAATGAAAATAATTTGATTTGCGAAGAAAAAAGTGATATTTTAATTAAGTTACCTTAATTTTTCGAGCTAATCATCATTTTTAAAAAAACAAAACTGTTGCTTCTTTTTGTTTCCATACTTAGTAAAATTTAAAAAATTATATTTTATATTCAATATATATATATTTATACATATACAATTCTTTCATAACCTTTTCTTTCGATGAGTTTTACAAACTTGAAAATTAATTTTAATTTATTTTCAATCGATATAGAAACTACTCGTCTATTTTTTATTCCTTGATTTAAACGTTTTGACTTAGAAAAAACTGAGAGAGATGCTCAAAACTTGTCATTTGATCGTTGTAGATCTTTCCTTAATTGCACTTAAAAGTTTTAGCTAAACAAATTTTGAGCGAAATGCTCAAAATTTTACTTGTTATGGTTAATAGTTATTTCAGTAGTTACGAGTTTTTATTTTGCTTTAAATCTTCACTTTGCTAGAAAATGTTCACAATTTTGAAGCCATAACACTGTGTTATTGTTTGATGTGATTTGTTTTTTAAATTTTAGCTTATTACTTTTTGAAATAAACGGGAAAAAAAGTATCTACATTTTTTTGAACATGATTCTTGAAATTCAACAACTTTGGTCAATGAGACGGAAAAAAGAAGCAAATTTGATCAATATTTCGGTGTTGAAGTTGTTTTTTTTTTTTTTTTTTTTCATTTTTCTTTCCGTTTCTATTTTATGATGTCGAATCCAATTTGATTTCGAATCCCAATTCTGATTTTAGGAGCCCCTTGGGAAGGAAGCGAGTATAATGGTTGCAATTAAAGACACAACGAAGAAAGAAGAGTTGTTTCACAGAAAAGAATTTTGCTCAAGATTGCTGCTGCCGGCAGCTCTTCACAATAAAAAAAAAAAAAAAAAAGAACCGTATCCTCAAATAAGAACGTTGCTAAACTCTGGTGCTCTGCATTTCTTCCGTCCTTCAGAACTAAACTAAACAAATAAATAAGTATAAGTGCGTTAAAATAAACGGAAATCACATAACTGGATTTGAGACAGCATATTTTTCTTTTTATTTATAATGAGGTTACAGAAACAGTTGTGGCAAAAAAAAAGGGGACATTGGGACTAGAAAGTTTTAGGTATACTTATATTGAACTTCCTTGAAACATATTATTTGTACTCTTTATGATGGATTGTCAGGCAAATTTATTGTTAGTTTTAATTTTGCTCCCTTAATTACCAAATTTCTTGCAGTCGAATTCAGTGATCAAGCGCGACCTTAAGAAGATCGAAAAAAATATTCCCAATTTGGAGTGTAGTGCAACTACTCTCATATTTTTCCAAAAAAAAGGCTAAAAATTATTTTTTCAAACGTTTCTTTATGCTTGAACGACAAAATGCTTTTGTTGCTGCATTTCTTTTGCCTTTCAATTTCTAGTGTTCTATAATGTATAGTGGAATGTTTTAAAATCAATTAGACTAAAGAAATTATCGTTTGAAAATTAGAAAACTTCATTTGTAAGGGAATGTGGGATCAACCGAAATAGCGGGGAAAGTGAAATGGTAGATTATTTTAAACGGTTTTCGAGCCACCTACCTGGAAATATTTCAACTATGTTATTAAAGATTTTAGTTCCTCCAGTTTAAAAAAAGTTACCTTTGACGATAAAGATACATGAAAATGCATGCCATTAAAAAATGATCGGGTCAAAGTGAATGGGACACAGCGGCATAGTGCATTTTATTCATTGAATATTTTATTTTCTGTTAAAATCTTAAGTAGTTATTTACATTTTCATTCACGTATTTATTTACATATTCATTTACTTATTCAGTAATTTATTTATTCCTTTTTGCAGTCATTAATTGTGTCATTTATTAATTCATTTTGTACTTTTTTTCACTCATTTATTATTTTTTTTTCTAAAACAATATTTTTGGGAAACAAGTAGAATCTATTTCATTCGATAAATATCCACATTGCACTTTTATTTTAAGGTAAAAATTAATTGCTAAAACGAAAAATAACACTTTAATGCAAATTATCTTATAAAATACATTGTTCTTCCTTGTTGTACTGTAATTTTCAATGCTCGTTTTGAAAAAAATTTAATTTATCGTAACTCTTTCGCTTTGCCTAACATTTCCTATTTTGAATGGTTTGCGCAGGAATTTTGTCACATTGATCATCTGTTATTGATGTATCATACTAACTTAATGCTCTTTTTGTTTTCCAACTTAATCGAATGTACTTATTAGGTGGAAATTCGAGGATCATTCTCATGCATAACAAGGTAAAAGAAAACGTTCAGCTCCTATTTAACGCTTTTTTACATTTTTATAGATGTAATAAATCTACAGTTATAATTTGGAATTTTCAAACATTACATTTTTTGAAAGGAAAATACTTTAATTATGTATGTCAATATTTTACTTCAGATTTCAACTTTTTGAATCAATTAATTCAGGAACAATGTATATTTTTAGCATTCATTTCACTTTAATTGCACTTGTATTACAGTTATTTTCGTACATGTAGGTAGTACGTGATAAAACAATTAGATGCACTATGCAGCAGTATTAGCTTCAGCAAAGAAACCGCAAAATCAATATGAACTATCGTTGCACCTTTATGATGAAGTCAGGTATCCACCCGAAATGTTCTCTCTTGCTCGATAGACTAGATTACAGTCCATTCTATTGGAAATTACATTCTATTTTTTTAACAGTAGAAATGTTTCATGCTAGAAACAGCATTTCTCAAAAGTCAAATGTGGCGTTGTGCTACCTGTCCATGTGTGCATGTCACTAAATATGTATGTGACCACTATTTGAAGCTCTAATGCAACCACTTTCCACTTATAGTGGTGGTGTAGTGGTTTGACACTGCTCTTTGAAGCCCGAAAACGGAGGTTTGAAAAATCACTCCAGTAGGTGGATTTTCAAATTTAAAAAAATCGACAGCTTGAATGCCTTATGATTACAACTACGACTCATTCATGTCTTTCTCTGAGGTAGTAACATATACGCACCAGCTCAAGTGCACATCATTACCCTTCACCGCCATAATGGATTTTTATGCTGTGTATTTGGCAAAACAAAGCACTACTAAAATAAAACAAGTACGAATGTACAGCTAAAGGTCCACCTTTACACTACTGCCCGACAGATTCAACGATTTCATTATTTGAAATAAGGGTGAGGAGAAACGGTTTACGAACTTGCAAATTTAGTTGGCAGTGTATTGCCCATTTGGCGAACAGTACTACAATTCAGGTAAGAAGTAGCAAGCGGTGCAGGATTTTCTCGCAATAAAAGGGTTGCAACGGTAGCCCAACTCTGCGCTCCTCTTCTTACTGATTGCTTTTCCTTGAAAGAAATGGACTTGCTCAAGGCCATAGCTCAACTTGCCGGAGGTGAACAGTACATTTCATGGACACACTAAGAATAGTATGGCTTTGATAAGTTGAACCACGATATTGACAATGTTTATCTGTTTCGGGTAATAGAGAAGGGTAATTGGCGCTGAGTGGAACTAAATTACTTCCGTATTAGCTTTGCAAAAACATTCCAACTCAAATCCGCACCAATAACACTTTTCTTTTTTAATGAACTGCCCCAAAACGGGTTAATATCCTCAATGTCATAGCTCAACTAATCAGAGCTATACTAAAAAGTAACATTTGAAAGTAAAACTGAACACTTACTTAGAATACATAAAAAGTAGTCGAAAACTTTGTACTGCATAGTGAATAAAATATGACAACGTATATAAAGTACAAATTGAGAATGAAAAAAGGTTAAAAAACCAGCAAACAGCTGTTTCGGCACTCTAAAATACAAGTGCCATAATCAGTGCATTAAAAACGAAGACAGATTCACCCGACTAAAACACAGTCGAGGCGAACAATGGATTGCAACTTTTTGTCGCGTATCTTGGATGACAGCTCTTAACAGAGTAATTTAAAGTTGAACAAAGTTTTATCAATTCTCGTTGACCGAGATAAATTGCACTCAAGTGAAATAAAATTAGGAATAACTCGTCTCCTTTTACAGTCACACAAAAAGGATAAATGATCTAAAAATTTAAATTTCTTAACCCGTAGGTTACAAAACCTATTAATGTCAGACATGATAAAAATCAAGGACAAAAACAAACAGAAGAAAGGAATGGAAAAAATGGAATCCACTTACGACCAAAAGCCCGTTGAAGCTAGTGAATACATAAAAAGTAGTCGAAAACTTTGTACTGCATAGTGAATAAAATATGACAACTTTTTACGTCAGGTACGTTGACGACATTTTTGTGCTTTTGGACTCGTCTGTCAGTGACCTTGATAACCTTTTATCCATCTTAAATACTATTGACCCACATATTCAATTTACGGTTGAATTGGAATCTGGTAATCATCTTTCTTTTCATGATGTGTCCATCACTGGTCATGACAATACATTTACAACTACTGTTTTCCGTAAACCCTTTGCTGTTTCTCTCCCCCCTCACAAGTCACAAGTTATCCGTTCATCCTCCTAAACAAAAATTGGCTGCTTTTAGATCTTTTATTTACCGTGCTTTAGCCATTTGTTCATATTCCAATTTACTTTCATCAGAACTGAATTACCTACGAAGTATTGCGGTGGATCGGGGATTCACATTAGATATTATTGATACCATTTATAAGAAGCTATGTAGCTCAACTAACAAAAATATCCAAACACTTGCTCCTGTGAACTATTCGAGTTCCGTTGTCTTACCCTTTTTTCCTAAAAAAACCAAACACTCAGTCTACAAATTGCCAAAATCTTAAAAAAGTTTCATTTTTCCGTCACTTTTTCTCCTGTTAATAAATTAAAATTTTCACAGCTTAAACACCCTGTTCAGAACCTTGACAGATGGGGCATTTACAGTGTTTCCTGCCAGTGCAAATTGGCCTACATTGGGCAGACTCGACGATCCCTCAAATTCCGGATAAAAGAACACGAAAATTACGTCAAAAAACAGGATCTCAAACGCTCCTCTACTGCTCAACATTGTTGGTCCTGCGGTCATAATTTTATTTTTTCTTCCGCCAAAGTTATTCACGAGTGTTCGTCCATTCATGATTTAGATTTTTGGGAGTCATATTACATATGGAAAAATGCTAATTTAATCGTCAATGATTTGTCCAGCACCCCCCCTTTTCCTAATGTTTGGAAGTCTGTTATTTGATTTATTTTTTGTCCGTGACGTTTTCTCCTGAGTGCAACTGTCCTCTGGAGTTCTGACGTAACCTTGACGTCATCGTTTCCGGTACTGCTCTCATATCTTTTACAACTCGTCTCTCATTCCATTGTTCGTCTCGACTGTGTTTTAGTCGGGTGAACCTGTCTTCGTTTTTAATGCACTGATGATGGCACTTGTATTTTAGAGTGCCGAAACAGCTGTTTGCTGGTTTTTTAACCTTTTTTAATTCTCAATTTGTACTTTATATACGTTGTCATATTTTATTCACTTACTTAGAAGTTAGACAATGGAATTTCGTAACATAGCGATTGCAAATAAATTAATAACGTGACGACACAAAAACACTTTCCTTTATCCAATAACTATAACATGAATTTACAATAATATTTACCTAGATGGAGCTACCGATCGTACATTTTCATTTTATGTTCTGTTTAGAGAAACTTTTGTTAATGGCATCGCCTTCTGGAGCGTCATTTCTCTACTTTTCGTTAAATATTACTCTTGATGATCTCTTGCTAAATCTGAAGATTGAATTTAAAAGCTACAATAATATGTTGTAGATTAATTTTTATTTTATTTTATTCAATACATTTAGTTTAATATCTTCACAAAAAATATGCACATTAAATATGAGGAAATGCGTTCTTGTACTTTCATTTACATAAAGTTGTCCTAATATTTTACTCATGAGTATAAGCGTTACTTTGGTATTTCGTAGTACTTTTGTTTGAACTTCATGTAACAAGCAATTGTTGCACGTATGCACTGCAAATAAATCTGCAAGATTTGCTACACTTCGTTTCAGTAAAAGTGACCGCAATGTGTGAATGCGCACTATGTCATGGTCTGAATGATCTCCGTCAGAGAGAAAAAATTTCAAAAGTGTACTAAATGTGTTCTGGATACTGAACCTGGTAAGTCAACACACGGATCCATGCAATAGATGGTGTGTTAACATATTTGAAAACATGTTTGGTTACATTTGGTCGCACTAGCGAAAGTATTGCTTTCTTTGCTGCAAAGGTGATGGCTAGATAAAGATTGGTTGGTTGTACTATTATAATTTCTGTATACACAATAAAAAAAAATATGTAGTTTTTACAGAACATTTTGCTGTATTTTTTCAATCCCCGCAGTCATAAACTTATATGAAAGTACTTTGTGCTATGAAATTGGAACGTGTTTTGTCACGTGCGTCATTTAACCAATAGAAAACTCGAAATTTCTGTGAAGCTACACAAGAATAGTTAGTACACATTAATACCAATTTCAAGATCATCTGAGACAGTGAGAAGAAAAGGGATGCAAGTAGATATTTTCAAGTTTTGAGTAAAACGCGTTTAAAGATTAGCTTCTAGGTAGGCTTTCATTGATTTTTTTTAAAATCATGCTGTATAGCAGCAACTACCATGGCTGCTAGTACCATCTCTTTCCCCAAGACAGAGGAGAGGTTCACTTATCATGTGTACTGGTTATCTCCAAATTTTTAATTTTGCCACTTACATTCCTTTGCTTCTCACTGCCTCATCTGTAATTATTTTTGTTCTGGTCTTGAATAAAGTAAATTACTTATTTATATTAATATTCTTTACATTGCGGAAGTTAGAATTTGCACATCTTTGAGCTTCATATTTAAATGTCTAAGCAGAGGGGAGGTGTCAAAGGGCATTTCTTATGATATACTGTGTATTTAAAAAAAAATCTAAGGAGGTTTTATCAGTGAATTTTGTGTAAACTTTTATATTTCCTTTTTGTTTTAAAAAACACTTAGGAGATTTTTTCTTGTCAATATTTGAAAGTATAATACGTTTGTTTGTAAACAAACCAGGAGGTCGAGCAACTTGTACTTCATTATTTGACTAAACAATTCGCGCGGGGGGGGGGGGGGGGGCTACGGCTTAAAGCTGGTTTCACTAGGATATGGTTGAAGGTGTTTTATTGGAAAAAATAACATATATGGGATTCGAACCTGGGTTCAGGGAGCAGAAGGCATTAAGGTTATGATGTTTCTCAGAAAAATATATTATTGTCTAAAGTTTTTATTTAAGTAAATCATGTCTCATTTTGGAGAGAAAAAAATTCCTGTCATTCAGTACCTAATCAACGGATAATTCGTATTATTATTTGTTGCATCTCATGATTTTGTGAAATTTGAGTCTCACGTTTTATATTTAACACAAATGCTCGGTAAAGAAGAAAAATAATGTTTGAATTTGTAATATGAGCTCGAAGTATTTACTTAAAGTTATATCAACTGTCTTGGTCTAATTTCTGAAAATATTAAAGCTTATATAAGCTTGTACAGATGTATTTGTGTGTCTCAGTACATATATCCGGCTGAAATTGTTAAAAAATAGGGCCGGGAAACAAAAGGTTTAAAACCACTGGTTTAGAAAATAATTCTAAGTAAGCAATAAATAAATATCTTTGTGCCGAGGAATAACAGGAAATATCCACAACGTTGGATATTTCCTGTTAATTCTAAGTAGTTTGCCTTTTTTGTCTTATTTAAATCTATTTTTAATTTGCTGTTCAACATGTTAATAAAAAAAATTATGTTTTGAAAAGTTACCTTGGTTTATTTATGAAAAAAATACAATCAGATGACATAAAAACAAAGAAAGAAAAATATGATGAAAGTTTTGCTTAAAAACGTGCGATTATATATATATATATATATATATATATATATATATATATATATATATATATATATATATATATATATATATATATATATATATATATATATATATATTATATATATATATATATATATATATATATATATATATATATATATATATATATATATATATATATATATATATATATATTGGATAAATAAAAACTGCGTTCTGTTGCAGTTATTAAAGAAAACTTTCAATAATATATATATATTTCATACAATCTATTACTAAAAAGAAAGGTTCAGGAGGCCGACAGACTTTGAAAAACGGAATGATCAGGGCTCTTAATTGAAACTTTCTGATTTTTACATTAATAACGTAGTTTTAGTCCATTTTTTAATGCCCAGGCAAGGGTGTAGGGACACCTCCCCAAGATATGTATTGAAGCTGACGTTTTGAAAAATATGCTTAAACTGTCTTTGGGGTTGTAAAGGAGGGAAGAAGGGCGGTGGGAGGCTTTCTATAAAAATTAATGAAACTAGGGTTTTAAAACTGCAAATTTAGGCCATCTTTAGTAAACTAATGGTAAGAGGTTTAGTAAATGATCTCCTACGAAACTGATTAAATGCTAAATTAAGAAAATCTTTATGTGGCTTAAGGGGGATACTCAACGTATTTTTTTAAAATTTAACTTTAAAAGTATAGGGTATATAGCAATATTGAAACTTCGAACAACTGCAACCCTATTTGATCACTTTTCTTAGGAAACCCTTAACCATCGATCTTGTAATATTTCTACCTACAGTTTTTTACATAGCTTATGTGGAAACTCGTTGAGGGTAAATTACTCATTTTCGGGCACCTTTTAGCCCCTGGCAACCCTGATTAGTTCACATACAACAGGTAAGCAACCTTACTTTAACGTTTTCTTTACAGCTTTTTCCCTTCATTTATGACAACAATTTTTGTACACTTGATGAGGGTAAATTACTCCTTTTTGGGCACATTTTAGCCTCTGACAGCCCTGCTTAGGAACCGGATAAAGGCAGGCAACCTTACTTTATCGGTTTATTTACAGCTTTTACTTTTCATTTATGACAACAATTTCCGGAAACTCGATGAGGGGTAAATTATCTCCCTCATTGAAGACCTTTTATTTCCTGACAACCCTGATTAGTGGCCCGAAAAAGGTAGGCAACCTTACTTAAGCGTTTTGTTTCCATCTTTTACTCTTCATTTATGAAAACAATTTTCGAAAACTCGATGAGGGTAAATTACTTATTTTTAGACACCTCTCAACCCCTGGTAACCCTGATTAGTTCACGGAAAAGATATAGACATTCTTACTTCTACGTTTTATTTACAACTTTTACTCTTCATCTATGGTAACAATTTCAGGAAACTCGATGAGATTAAGGTCAAGCTTAGTGGGATCTTTGACCACTAGGGCGGCACCGATCAATTAAGTTCACGCCATGGTCGAGAGTCAAACCCAAGGCATGGATGTATCTTGCTCTACCAAATTGGTAGCTTTAATGCGTTGCGATTTCATACCTGAAGTTATGAGTTCAAATACAAAGTGTGTCTAAAACATTCGGTGAAAATGAATGGATATTTCATAAACAATGGCAAATAAAAATGCGTCCTTGCGGTAGACATCAATAGAGAGACGGCACGCAGCAGGAAAAATAAGAAACCGAGACAGAATAATCTGGTATGGGCAGTAGGGTGCGTCTTATAATGCACTTTTTAAAAACATTTTGAATTTCTTATGCGGCACCCCTTTAATTGCTTCTTTTTGATGAAAAAACACACACATAAAAGTTTCGTAGAATTTGAACAAAATTTAGAGGTTGCTACCAGCAATTAAAACTGCATTCATTGTGAAAAAAAAAAGAGTAAAATAAGCTCCCAATTTGTATTGCAATATTTGAAATCAGCATGAAATTGGGTTTGTTAGGGTAACCCAAATACTTATTTCCTATACATACATAAAAATAATAAGCATTTCATGGTTGCTATGTTATAATAATGTCAAACAAAAAGCATGCAAAAGTTCGACTACGCCATTCATATCAAATGTTTACAATTTCAGTCTTTTACATCCACCAATATTGTAATTTTTCTCCCTTAGTTACTAGTATGTCAGATATACAAACCTTTTTCTGATTGTTACTCATCATCCAAACTATTTGATAATATCTTTTCTAAAACTTGATGAAAAGACCCTTATGGAGAAATATCTGAAAGTTAGTAATAAAAAATAAAATCCTCAATTTTTTTCCTTTGGTTTTAGTTCTACAGCATCTGCTGTACAATGTTTCATTGGAAGAGTTATTCTTTAAGATTTCGTTAAGAAATAGGCCAATTTGGAGTGTGTTTCTTCAGAAATGTAGCCTTCAAAGCAAATAAAAGCAACATCCTCTTCTGACAAGTAGATGTCAAATAAAGCTACTTGAAACAACAATTGAAATTTTGGCATTTTCCTTCTTGATAGTGAAAATGCTTTTCAACAACATGAGACCAAATCTAGATAAACTTTAATGCAAATTCTTGTTCTTCAGGATCAGTCGAAGTACATTCAGTTACAACAGAGGCTAAAACAACTACACTTTCACGAAAGTTGATACAGATTCTTCATGATTTTCTTTCTTTCAAAGTTTCTTCTTTTTGTGCAAGTTCTCTTGCCTTTTTAAATAGAGATTTATTAGTTACCAATTTTGCCTTGTCATCCTAGTTTTCGTTCAGTCAGAAATAATTTCTCGTCTGGAATTGAAATCTTGCATAAAGTATCACCAGCAAGAGCAATGTCAAGCAAATAATCTAATGATAGATTCCAATAATTTTGTTTTTGATTGCCGAAATGGGATGCTTTTACTTGACTTTCTGAGTTGCTAACTAACAACTTGCGTTTCTTTGAGTTAACTAACAGTTAGTTAAGAGGTTGAGATTTGATTGTAGCTATAGTTAACATGATTTAATAAAGTATAAAATAATTACAAAGTCAATAACAATCTAAGTTATCATTAATTAATGACAAACAGGTTACATAAATACATATTATAATAATCAATGCAAAAAAATAAGTTTTCACAATTTTTTCAGCAATGGTCGCAACCTCTAAATATTATTCAATTTATAATTTTAAGATATGTGAATTTTTTTTTCATCCAAAGGAACAAAATGAGATAATGCCTCATGAAAAAATAACACCTTTAAAAATAAGACGCACACTAATGGGCAGTCGAATAGTGTATGCTTGAAAACTCACGTCATACAGAAATGGAGAAGCGGATAAATGTTAAATTAAGCAACGAATTGAGAAAACAGCTACAGAAACGCATGCAATTCTAATCCAGGTGTATGAAGCAGACGCAGCGAGCAAAAAATATGGGTACGACTGGTTTTGACGTTTTTGGAAGGTAGAGGAAACCGCGGAGCACGAACCACGTTTAGGTCGACCCCTCAACAAGTGTCATGTCCAAACATCTTGCAACTGTTATCCCCACCCACCGTACTCGCCTGATCTGGCCCCTGCAGACTTCTTTCATTTCCGTGTCACAAGAGTGTCATAAAGGTTACACAATTTGTAGACATCTGGCAACGAGTGATGTCTGTGCTTCGGTCGATCCCAAAAGAAGATTTTGCTGACTCATTCCAGCAGATTTATCAACAATGCAATGAGAGTATTGAGAGCAATGGATATTACTTTGAGGGTGATTTAGCGGGCATTTTGTTTTCATCTTTCCTTTCGTTTGTTTTCTACTTCCATTCACCTTTTTTTTTTTGACCCTTGTTGAAGTAACCTCTTTCGATTAGCTTGGAAATAAGTGCAATTAATTAAAATGAGTGGCATAATGAAACTTCCGTGATAGTGATGTATCGTCGCCTCAAAGCAATACTGATACATCTAATCCCAGAAAAAATACCGCGATATCCTGTTGTTGCTCTGAGGAAACGATATGTACTTTAAAATACTCATTTCTAGGCACAAACCTGAAAATAAAAATCGTTGCTAGTAGAACTATAGTTTATATAAAATAAGTTAATATTTATTTTATTCGGGGTATTTAATAAGCTTTCATTTTTTATTTAATAAATTACTTAAAACAACTTCGGAAGTTGTATGAACTATATATACGAACGCAATCAATAATTGTTGAAACTGAATTAACGTCATGTAGGAACAGGGCGGAATCGATATTTGCAATTTGTCTCCATATCAACATTTTCAAAAATAATGAGTAACTTCGCCTTTCTCCGGAATTAGTTTCGAATAGAAGTTTATGAATTTAATGATGTAGTTTTCGAGTAAATCATAGTTGTGGTATTTAAGCTTTTACGTCTCGAAGAATGATATGGCTCAAGCATTGTCGTCATGGTTTATTCAAAGTATGATTTATGGTTTGTTAAATATGTATGTAACGACTCAGCGATCTAAAGTTTGCAAATCTGAAGAAATCAACCTTAGCTTGTGCTATTTCATCTGCATATTGTTGGTTAAAAAAAAATCACACATATACGATAGGTTTTTTTTTTATATTTTTTTAAATGACATTTGACATTTTTCGTTCATTGTCTTTATTTCCGAATCAGATTGGTTTTAAGTAATAAGTAAAACATAACATAATATATTTAGTGGCCATATATATATATATATATATATATATATATATATATATATATATATATATATATATATATATATGTATGTATACTCCTGTTTGAAAATTGCAACACAAAGTAGGAGCCATAAAAAGAGATAGAAATTAGTATTTTGTGTGGCCACCACGCGCCGCAATAAGAGCTGCTACACGACACGCCATTGAGTGAAACAAAGTTTAAAGATCTGCCTGCAGAAGAGTATTCCATATTGTTCGGATGCGCAACCAAAGTTCGTCTGTCGAAGCAACAGGACGAGGATCACGAGCGAGACGCTGCCCAAAGAAATCCCACACACGTTCAATCGGTGACATATCCGGGGAATATGCACGCCAAGGAAGAAGCTGCACATGCTGAGAATCAAGGTAGGATTTGACAGTCCTGGCGACATGCGGACAGGCTGCTGGAATACAGCCCCTGTCAATCCATGCAGGAAAGGAATACCTTGGGGCTGTAAAACTTCGTTTATGTATCAGGTACTGTTCAAATTGCCCACAATTCGTAGCAATTGTGATCGTCCATGATATGCAATGGCACCCCAGACCATAACTCCGGGTTTTTGTCCACTTTGGAATTCGAAAATGCACTCTGGAATGTGCCGTTCACCTTCGTAGCGCCTGACACTAATTCGGTCATCATGGTGCCACAAATTGAAGCGGAATTCTTCAGAAAAGACAACCTGCTGCCAATCAGGACGACAGCTCCTGTGCACCTTGACCCATTGTAGTCGCAGGCGGTGATGGTTTTGCGTGAGAGGAATCCTGTATAAAGGAATCCCTGCTCGCAGCCCACGCTGCAGCAGAACTCTTCGAATTGATGAAGCACACAATGAAACACCTGTAGCTGTTGACCACTGTGCTGCCAATTGTCTAGAAGAAGCTGTGCGGTCCGTCAGCGCCATACGCACCAGGTGTCTGTCATCGCGAGCTGACGTCACATTTCAGGGTCCACTCCCGGATTTCCGAGCTGTCTGACCCTCGTCCGTCCACTGCTTCCAAACACGCATGATTTTACTGCTGTTACGCTGCACACGAGCGGCTACTGCTCAATAAGACAATCCAGCTTCACGAAGGCCGACGATTCTGCCCCGTTCGAACTCCGAAATTTGCTCAAATTCCGCTTTCTTTCGTCGATGAGGCATAGTAAAGATTCAGTTAACGTTTACTCTAACATATAACCACCGAAAATCATACACGCCTCGCTACAACCCTCTATTTATATTCGGTTTGATCCGCCGCTCAGAGAGCGTTGCTCAGCATACGCATGCGCTACCGGTCTGCAATTCTTTTCATTTGCATATCCCCTACTTTACATTTCCTGTAATTTTCAGCTCACTCGCGTAAGTTTTTCGTGGTGCTGCAATTTTCACAAACAGGAGTGTATATTGATACCAACTCATACTATTGTCGCTAAATTTGTCGGCAGCTTAGCGACAAATTTTTCGATTTTTTTAAAAAGTTTCTTTTCAATTTGGCCACTGTTGGTGATATTTAGAGAGTAAACTATTGAATCAGATTGAAATTGTCAATAATGGGAAAATGAAATTAAATTGGAGTAAAAGGAAGTCATGTGATGCACACATCAGCTCGTTTATTAGAAACTATGGTACATCTATGGTTTTCTAAATATGAAGTTATTGCCATCTATATATATAAAAATCTCGTGTCACGATGTTTGTTCGGGGTAATCTCCGAAACTACTAAACCAATTTTCATCAAATTTCATACTTATCTGTAATTTGGTCCAACTTAAAAGATAGGATTGTTTTTATTATTTGTTATTGCAAATAAAATGTTTATTATACATTAATAGTGTGGGTTGATTGTTTGGTTCTGTAAATTCTTAATAGATGGCGCTGTAAGTTAATTCATCCTCAAAAGTTTTATTTTTAAGTTAATTAAAATTTACAAATGATACTATGTTACGGATATTGATGGTTATCAATAATATCGCCGTAGAAAGGAGGAGTATTGAGGCCATACTTTTCAATGTAAAAAATAAAATTATTTACCAATGTTCTACGCAATTTTACATGCACTGTAAAAAAACCCAGAAATGTCACTGAGTATTTCCGTGGATTTGTTAGGATTTCACAGGTCATCAACAATTTTATTTGCAAATCACGTATCTGCGTCAAAACGTTTCCTGAATTGCTACAAACTTCACGAATGCAGTCTTCGCACTGTTGCAAAAAATATTTTAGCTCCCAGTTTAAAGATTAACTGAACGTATTTATTCAGTGTACCGGCTTCCGGTCAATTGCGTTTCCATCTGCACTGCCTAAAAGCTCCCAGAGTAAGAGAGAATGAGTCTTTGGATTCCGTAGCTACGCAGGCGAGTTAGACTTGAGGTACTTGCTTGCAAGTCTGTCTTACCTTTCGCCATGCTTGCAGCGTGATTGTTGGAGCTTTCTTTGGAAAGGAGAGAGGTGTCAAGCTTTGTATTCAACTTACCCAATTTTTTTCTGGCGGTTCAGCGACACGACTGTCTTTTAGCCTAGGATTGTACTGAATTCTTGAAAAAGATTCCAGGAATATTAGTGAAGAACTGACTTCACTATCGTCGTCGTGGTCCGTCCAGATTGACAAAACTCCCAATGGAAGGAGGTGAATCTCTAGATTCCGTAACTTTCCAAGAGTAACAAGCAAGTGGAATACTTTGTGCATGCTTCCAAGTCAATCTTAGCAATGGCTATGGTAGCAACAATGCTTTTGGTACTTTCTTGGTGAGTCGAAAAATGTGACAAGCTATTATTGCCCATTATTTTTCAGGACGTTTCTTAATTGTTTTTACAGCGCTGAATAAAATCAAAAAAAAAAAAAAAAAAAATCATGGAAGCCACGCAAACGAAGAACACAACATTCATCAATCTCGGGCATAATTAAAAATTAAAGCCAAGACATTGGGACAAATACTCCATCCAAAACAAAACTGTGCATCCAAAACAAAGTGAATGTTGTTTTTGCGTTTTTTTTCGTTAAACATTCCCGGACAGACGGGAATAATTGCGGACCGTTAATTGTCGAGTGTTTAATACATATTACGATGCATTTCGCGAATTGTAATTATTGGTAGCACAAAATCATTGAGAGTTGCATTTTCTTCTGCAGGTTTTGCATAACGAGAAACAGTATTCGTCATTTGTTTAAGATAATTTTGACGACATAATATCCAACACAATCATCATTTCTGTGGGGAAACTATATAAATTTTATGCTTGAAGATGTACTCCATAGAGTAAACAAACACACCGATATCCAAATCTAGATTAAACACCAAACATGTATAATGAAGCTTTAGTGTTGATTGAAGATTTATACATTTCAATTTCAAATTCGTTGTTTAGTCATTATGGTGTGATATCATCTGATCGATTGATCACCGATTTATTTAACACTGATTTACAACGAGAAAAAACAGTGCATGACGCTGTCTTAGCTACAATTATTGTGAATAATGCGCCATTACTGACAGCTGAGAAAAAAAAATCATAATCAGATTGTGCTGACCATTGATGCTGAACAAGGCTATACAGTTGTCGATGAAAACAAAGCCGTAAACATTCCAACTGAATTTTTAAATTCTTTGGATATACCAGGAATGCCATTAGACTATTTCCGATTGAAAAGTGGTTTACCAATAATTTTTTTCGCAATTTAAACCCACCTAGAGTATGCTACGGTACAATTTCTTCATCAAAATTTCAACAATTTTGACGGAAAAATTTAAAGGAGAAATTTTTGTTGCCACGTAATCCATTTATAGCGTTATAATTTTCAAACATATTCGGAAGGCTTCAATTTCCGATTTGTTTAGCTTTTGAAAAGACCATAAATAGATCTAAAGAACAAATAATGTCTACTTTCGAATTGGACTTGAAACGCACATGTTTCTCTCATGGGCAACTATCTACCGCCTACTTACAAGTGGGAAAGTTATCATACCTATTCGTATTAGCAAAATACAGGTTAAACAAGAATATTGTGCACAACTTAGTGCTTAGATAATTTTCAGTTTTCAAGTGATAGTTTTCGAATAAATCGAAGTCAATGTTATCTACCTCATTTATAAATTTAATTTCATATGTTTTTAATTTAGTTAATGTATTTTGTAAAGAAGTTATTGATTACAAACTATAGAGAAATCTGAGATGAATAGAATGTAGTGTACATTCTAAAAGTGTATGTTGGTTTATGCTTAATTTCTGAATTCCGATATTTTACAATCAGTTTCGATATTTACTATCACTTTCAAGTTATTTTGCTTTGATTTATGGCCGAAGTTATACTAGCAAAATTTACTAAGCATAACTAAGCGTAAGTATAGTTCTTTTACCATTGAACCTTTTAGTTAATACTTACTAAATTGAATAAGTACTTACCTCAGACCAACACGCCCATTATCAATCTCATATGTTTTAAAATTGGCTAGACTATTTTAAGCTTCCCTAAAAATATTAATCAGATTTTATTAAAATATTGAGTAAAAGAATATTTTAATCCAACTACTTCGCCACAGCAACGCGTGGCTGGGTCAGCTAGTTTACTTATAAAAAAGGAAATATTTTAATCAAGTAAGTTAATATAAGTAGACATTTCTTGTTGTAGTAAGCTAAGAACTGTCCTTTACTTGTACCTGAGCAATCTAGAAATACAAATGAAGGTCAACGAATCAGGGCATTTTTAAGAAATAAATAAACTATCAGTTAAAAACTAATTCGCCAATCAAGCATGTTTAATTGGCAAGTTGTTGTTGGTGTGTCCGTAATAAACTACTACGGAAAGGTTGGTGAAATTGCCTCGAAAGGTTGGACTTCTTTATTAACAGACAAGACAAAACAAGAAAGATTTACAGCACATAGAGAGGAATTAACACCCAGAGTACCGGCGGGAATCAAACCCGCAACCTCGGCATATGAAGTGAAGCTTCTACCATAGAGCCACGGAAGCCCCAATAGGCAAGTTGTTTTCCATTCTAATAAAATACTATGAAAATAGTTATTATTTAATAGTAATCTTTAATGATCTAAGAAAATTAAACGAAGGCAGCAGAAACTTTAACAGAAATATGAGAAATTTTAAGACAGTGAAGCTAAGGACGTGACGTAAAATATGAAATTGTCTGATTATGCATTTCAATTATAAAATCCAATTTATCTTTTACATTTGATTTCTTAACGTCAGATAAGATATTTACAGCTGAGAAAGTGCCTTAGGGTAAACACTTTAAGTTTTCTCACACCTATGATAACTTTTGTAGAAACTTTCATATTGATTAGAAAAGCTAATGGGTCTTGTTTCGGCAGATCCTGGAAAACGGAGGCAAGTTACAGAGAATCATAAACTGCGAAGCTTCACTGCATGTAATTTCGATTTAATGGCTATCAAATAATCCTGTCTAACCTGATAAACAGTTTTCTGAAATCAATATTGCATAGTGACAGAGAAAACGAGGGCTGAGTGATCTTTTCCATTAGTAGCAGAATCATTAAATTTTCTGAAGAAAAAAATTGACATATTGATTAGAGAGAAGTGTAGATTCCAGTAGTGCATGAGTAAATATGTTCCTTTAAATGATGCTTAAAATTTGAGTAACAGTTATTTTTCAGAATTTTGAGATTTGCTATTCTAGTAAAGTTCACTCCTGCATATTTTTTTCAATTCCCATTTTTGTATGCGTCTAAAATTACTCTTATCGTTTTCAGTAAGTGACAAAACTGTATTCTGTAATTTTATTACTCGCTGCAATTTTTGCTTCGGAAAGTTTAAAGATTCCTGATGTTACGTAACTGAAATCATATTTTAGCAATGTATATAGAAGTTAAAAATAATTCATAAATCATTTTTAATGTGTTTTTAGTGATTGCAGTGTGGCACAGTAATTTTCGAAGTTCATCGTCAGCGCGTATAACTAATATTATTTCATCATTTTCTTGGATGTGATAAGATAGTAAAAAAAAAAAAAAAAACAAACAAACAAACGGAGATACGGTGTAGAGTACGTCTATAAGAAAAGAAGCTTGAATCAAGTTCTATAATATATGTATATATATATTACACATGAATAAATTGACTTCAAAACACATCTTTTAGTAGAAGACGCTAAAAATTATTCAATTGCGTCAGATTTATTGACAGAGCGATTTTTCAGCGCAAAGGAATTTACATACAGGTATTTTTTTTCAATGCTCTTGCATTTTATCCTGATGATTTTTTTTTTCAGATTCAGGTGAGGGATATGTAAGCTATCTTATAAACTTGTCTTTCTAAAAATGTTTGACATTTTTTTTAAATACTTCAAAAGATTCCGAAAAATGAAATTTAGAAATACATCTTCCCAAAGGAGGAGCTGAATGGAAGAGTTTGTTTGCTTTTCATTAGAAAAATATGTGATTTTCGGAAAATCTGAAATTTTTTTGAACTACCTGTTTTTTTTTTTTTTTTTTTTTTTTTTTTCTTTACGGGAAGATTTTTTAGTACGGTGCTATAGTGATGATATAAATACAATGTTGTAAAGTTTCGACTTTTCAATTGAGAATTTCGCTCCTATGTCAATTTCTTTTCTGAACTCTTTTTCTTTACTTTAATCGTATCTTTTATCACAACTAAAAATATCTTCATTTGTAGGGTTAACGAAAAACATAATTATTATATGTTTATCCCTTAAAAAAAGTGTATTTCCTCATAAATGTAACTCAACATATTACTCCACTCAACTCTTCAATTGTTTTACTTGAAAAATGCAAACTTCAAGAGAAAAATTAATAAATTAATATTTAAAAATATGAATAATCGAAAGCAAAAGTATAACACGGCAGTGATACAGTGTACTAGCTCAAATTAAAAAAAAAACACATTCAAGAATTTTTGAAACATTTTTTTGCTGTTAAAAAGTCTTCCAAAACAAACGTTAAAAAATCAAATGCTCCCATTTTAAAGTTTATAATACAATTGCAAAAATTGTAATAAGAACATTTTTATTTACCTTTCAGAAGTGCATCGCTCACTTTTGAGGATATTTCAACTGTTTGACCAAGTTCATCATTTATGTCGATTCCTTTCTTCGCTGGTTCAGAAACTCGGGCTCAAATCTCAGGAACGTTTCGCCAATTTGACGAAAAATTTAATCAGCGCTTTTTTTCGCAAAGCCATTTTCCCCAATACTGCGCAAATTTCCTGCGGTTTGTGGTTGTATTTCTGAGATTGTTTTATTGCGTGCAAAGCTTTTAGTTAGTTGCATAGTTTACTCAACAGCGTGTGAACGTAATAACGTTCAAATGTATAATTTGTCATGAAAAGATGAGTTTAATAACCAATAACTGTCTGAAAAAAAAAAACGTTAACATGGTGTGTTATTTACGAAAGTTATTACCAACACTTGCTATACTAAAGACGTTTCAAGTCCAAGTTTAGCTAAGCGAAAAATGAAAACTTTTATTTTCCGTAAGCGACGACAATTTCATCTGTCAGGTCCTGCTGAAGTAAAAAAACAAAATATTTGTTTCAAAAGTTCTTACCCGTGACAGAATACTTCAGAAATAGCATTGTTTCATTAAACTTCGTAAAAAAATGGCAGGAAATCTTTATGCATGTGAAATTCAAAGTTTGCGGCGATTTAGTTTTGCTTCATTTTTATTGAGCAATTTAATCCCGATTACTTTCATTAAAGCAAAATTTTCTGAATTGCAACATGCTGCACAGACCAGAGTTGCATGGAAATATTTTAATTGAAACATTTAAGATGTCAAGGAAAATAAATTGTTCGAATTTATACTTTCTTAACATTCTTTAAATATAACCAAATTTCATAGAAAAGTACTTTTTTACTCAGAAACCATGTAAGTTAGTTAAATTCAGTACGGAATAAATCTTAATTAGTTTCAGTTTCTCAGACAGGGAAGCATAGGACTTAGCAGTTTAGAGCTACGGTGGATTAAAATTAATGAGTCAGTTTCACATTACAAAATTGATTTTATTTAACAATATTTTAAATTTAATGAGGAAAAATTTAGGGAATAATATTACTTGTTGTGTAAAGGCACCATATTTTGTCTCCCATCAACTTTTTGGCCTCTGATTAGCATATGTTGCAATCAATTAATCACCTCAAAAAATAAATAAACTATAGAGCACCACCAACTAAGCTTACATATTGTATTTAAGCACAACCGCAAGAAACACCATTTGTTTTCAGTTAAGAAACAGTTTAAAGATGCATTTTTAAAAAAATTGAAAAATCAGGATTATCCATTTTAACGAGAAACACGTTGGACGTCTACTGCAAAAATTCGTGTAAATAAACTACTACTCGAGAAAACAATTTCCAACTTTCATACGAACTTATGAAAAGTGCACCGAGGCCGGAAACACACATTTTTGCTGTTTCGAACGCCATTTCTGTGTCAGGCCAAGAACTTTTTACCTTGCCCTCGTATTTAAAGAAAAACATCTCAAATTGTGCATTTGTTTCTACAAAATATTTAATTGACGAATGCAAGATAAGTTTTTCAAGCCTCCAAAAAAGAGTCACAAATTATTATTTGTCCTTTACCTTGGAGCTTATTTTGTGTTTGCCACGAAGCGCATTCAGAACAAAAATACATTTCTCCATGTTTGTCTTCATAAAAAAAGTTTGTTGTACACAGGATACTCTGCATCAACTTCTGTTACAAACTTGGTAAGGGACGAAAATAGGAGCACCATTTTTGACAATATGGCGGTTTCTTGCTCTACGTGAAATGAAAACATAACAAAGAGCTCAGATAATTCAGTTTGCAGCTTATCCTAAACAAATATGTTAAATACAACTAAATAAATGCCTTCTAATGAATCAAAAAGAGCATTTACAAATGGTATTACGACAGCTTAAATTTAAAAAAAAAATCAGAATAAGTGCTCCGAAACAGCAATGCGGTGAACTAGACTCCTGAAACTTCCAAGAACAAATAGTGTTCTTTACCGCAACCAGGAAAACGAATATCACCGATGAAGACACCTAGTGGTAGATCAGAGAAACTTAAGCGGACGGAATTAGGCATGGGGACGAAATATGTCCACTTTACCCGACGTTTAATGGTGTGTGCTTTAAAGTTATCGTGAAAGAATTTGAGATGCAGTTCCTGACAAAAGTCGTTCTTTCTTGTAGAAAAAAAAAATTAAACGTCTAGTAATGGTATCAAGGTGATTCTTTTCTATTGTATCTCAGCTCTAACGTAGAAGGTCTGAACAAAAGCTTAGTCTAAGAAAAAATCCGAGTTCAGCTAAAAAAAAGTCAAATGGAAACTTTAGGTAATTTTTCAAAGCAACATAAACTTAAAAAAAGAAAGAAAGAAAATAGCTCATAGGTATGTATGAAGAATTATTCTCAATGCTCTGAGTCTAAAAGATTTTGATTGCACATATACATTTCCTATCCTCAGATATCTTTCCAGAATACCTAATTGCATTTTAATGTAGACTGTAGATCCATAAGTCGCTGGTTCGCACCCTGCTCGACGAACCATTTGCAAGTTTAACTAAATGTTTAATTTCCGAAGATGCACCCTTGAAATTTGTGGCATTTGAGTGACAATGCCACAAATTTCAAGGGTGCATCTTCGGATATTAAATATTCAATTAAACTTACAAAAACTAATCCAAACAAAGTCATTAACCCCGTCTCCAAAACATTCCCCTATGAGGGCTTTAAATGTTTTGAAAAACCATTTTATGTTTACAGCCCCAAAAATAGCGAAAAATCATATGCTATTATAATAGCATGATTTTTGGCTTTTTCCGGCAGTAAAAATATAAGAATTTTTTCAATTAATTAGATTTGTGCCATGTATTATAATAGCGTATAAGTTTTCGCTATTTTTGGGGCTGTAAATATAAAATAGTTTCTCAAAACGTGAAAAGCTCCCATAGGGGAATGTTTTGGAGACGGGGGGAATTGCTTTGATTGGATTAGCTTTTGCAAGTTTAATTAAAAGTTTAATTTCCGAAGATGCACCCTTGAAATTTGTGGCATTGTCACTGAAACACCCTTGAAATTTGTGGCATTGTCACTGAAAATGACTGAGCTTTTTCCACGGCGAGAAAAAAAGCGCTTCAAAGTAGCCATAAGAGCATTAACTTTCAAGTCGGTTACAATTTCAAAGTGAACGCTTCAGTTACCAAACAGATGAATATTGCAATATAGATTTTTTGATAAGTTCCCTTTCTTTGTCCTTTAAATTTTATTTAAAAGGATCCACAAAAATCAAGACCCACATTCGGAAATGGGGAACTAGGCTTTATTCTTTCATATGGAAGTTCTCCCATGATTTGACTTACACTAGAGGGTTTTACTTTGAAACATCTTACACGTTCATGTGCAATTTTTCGTGCAGTGTTACGTCCATTTAATTACCAATAATGTTGTCTAACGGTATTTAGTAGACCCTGAGAACCAGCATGTAAACTACATAAATGAAAGAGCAGAAAATAAGATCTTGGTTAAATTTCATTTTTAGGCAAAATGAGATGGTGTTTCTGATCATAGGCAAGATCAGAACTGGACAATCGTCCTCCAACTCTTAATAAACCATTTTGGTCTAGAAAAGGGTTAAGAAACCTTAACGGACCCTTGAGCTGCACTGGAAGTGATTTCTTTAAAGCTTTAACTTCAGCAGGAAAATTCTTACCTTGAAAATAGTTGATTAAAGCATACTTAGCATCTTTAAATTCTTTAGTAGACAGAGCCCCATTTAACTTGCTTACATTTCTACAATGATTTACAAACCAAAAAGTAAATGCTACAATACGAATTTTTTTTAACAAAATTATTGGACAAATTTACAATATAATGAAAGAAATCACATTCATTACTTGAAATTAAACTAGGAGAAATGTCAACCTTAAACTCTTGTTTGAATGGTTTTTTGAAATTTTCATCGAAACTGATGTCAAAATTTTTGAGCATTGATGAAACATCAGGACCATTAAACCACAGTTGACAGTCAAGTAAAGATGATGCATCTAAAAAACGTGACAAAACATCAGAGGAATTAATTTCAGATCGAATGAATTTCCACTTGCAATTTGCAGACAGCTCTTGAATTTTACTTACTTTATTTGCAACAAAAGTTTTGAGCGAGTGCGGTGATGTCTTGATCCAGTTTAGAGCAATCGTAGAATCCGACCAGAGATTTATTTCAGCTATTTGCATCTTGAGAGACTGGATTACTTTGCGCATAAATTTCTCTAAGAGCAGACAGGCGGATAATTCTAACCTAGGAATGGTTAGTGTTTTGATAGGAGCAACTCTCGATTTGCTACAAAGAAGTCGGCTGGAACTCTCACCGGTTTTTGAGTAAACTTGTGTGTATATGACTGCACCAAATCCCTTTTCAGATGCGTCACAAATTCCAGTGAGAGCAATTATTTTATAATTTGGAGTTAGTACGAACCTTGGTATTTTCAAAAATTTGATAATAGAGAGCTGTTTAATAAACGAGAGCCATTCTTGCAGAGTAAGAGTTGGCAAAGGATCCTGCCAGTCTAGCTGAAGGAGCCAAAGCTTTTGCAAAACAAAAAACTTGGCTTTTCTTATAAGGGGTCCCAATAATCCAAGTGGGTCGAAAAGACGAGCTATTTGTGAAAGAACATCACGCTTTGTAGGCTTTGTACTAGCTGCTATAGCAACCTTGAAACAAAAGTCATCACTAGAATTGTTCCATAAGACTCCTAGAGTTTTCACTGTTGCTTCAGACTTCTTGCCGAATGAGAAAACTTCCGAGCTATAAGGTATGTTAGAACTGCACCACTTATGAAGCGTCATGCCTTCCCGTTGAAATAGCTCAACTAAATCATTTTGAAGTGTCCTAAGCTCTTGTTCGTTAGAAGCGCCAGACAAGCAGTCGTCCGTGTAAAAGTCATGCAAAAGGATGTCAGACGTCTTTTTGCTCGTCTAATGCTAACTCCTTTAGCAGTTCCATACGTAACAGTTTTTAAACTAAAAACTGACACAGGTTTACTAATGTCTTGCTTCCAGAGTATTTTTTGAAAGTGAGTTTGATCCGGGTTGATTTCAATTTGACGAAACATTTTGCTAATGTCAGCGGTAAATGCAAACCAGTGCTTTCAAAAGCGTAGCATTCAAGCTAAGAGATCATCATGAATAACACCTCCTTTATAAAGAACATCGTTCAAAGATATATTTAAATTGCTTCTCTGACTTGCATTGAAGACTACGCGAAGTTTAGTTGAAACACTTTCAGGACGCAGAACCCCATGATGAGTAAGAAAATATTCTGAGTCTTAGATATCCTGAGAATCAACATTTTTTTCCATGTGACTCAAAGTTTGATATTCGTCTAGAAATTCAGTATAAATGGCTTTTAATTTAGGATTCGCCATAATTTATCGAGTCTCTTGGAAGCGATTTGTTTTGAGTTGCCTAAATTTATTGTGTTTATATCCGATCTGAAGGATAACGAAACCACATAACGACCATCGGGTTTTCTGTAATGAGTTTTCGTGAAGTAATCTTCACATTATTTGAGCTCATCACTTATAGGCTTTTCACTATCCGGAACATGTTCTACATTCCAAAATGATTTTAAAGTGTTGTCTAAAGATACCATACTTTTAGTTAGAAAACAGTGAATGTCTTGATTGGGGTTTTCATTTGAATTTGGAATGGAACCACTAACATTGACCAAAAACTGTTTCTTGCAAAAGTAGATTACTTCCATGAATTTTAACTATATTAGGCATTAAAATATCAAAGAAAAATTCACGGCCTATCAAGCAATCAATTTCCGAGCAATTGCACCAGTTAGGATCAGCAAGTGTAATATTAGAAGGAACATTTAAATAACGAATGTCAATTCTTTTCGAAGGATGACATTTAATAATTTCTGAAGTAAATAATAAATCAACATTTTGTTTGAAACTGCCTAGGAGGTTAGAAACTTGAGCGCAGTAACGAAATGTGACACTTTAGAAAATGAATTATTAATACCAGTAATTTGAACATTTATTTTTTTCTTTACTAATCCAAGACCGTTAGCAATCTTTTTAGATATAATTGAGTTTTCAGAAGCTGAGTCTAAAACACATCTAACTGGAATTTTCTTGCCATGTTTATCAGCAATGAATATTACGCATGAGTTAATTAAACCACTACTTTGTGTTTTCGTAGTTGAAATAAGCAAGTTTGTAACTGAAGATTCATTGACTAAATTTTTTTCCACAGCTGAAATAAACGAGTTCGTAACTGCAGATTCATTGAATGAATTCCTTTCTTCTTTCCTTGGCGTAAACATTTTTCGATTCTCCTTCGAAAACCAGCAAAGAAGTGACGAATGAAAAGCGGTTTTATTTTGCGAAAGGCACTTTGAGCAGCGAAATTCAGATCTGCAATTTGAATCAGTGGTATGATTCAAGCATCGAGGACATATATTATGCGTGTTCACAAATTCAATACGCTCCGATAAAGACTTATCCTTGAATTTAGGACATCGGTGTAATTTGTGGATTCGTGCACACTCGCAAGGATTAATTTTTCCTTTTGTTACAACTGATTTGGATTTGCCATCGAAATTTGGTTTTTGCTTTTTGGGAAATGATTGTTTACTAGTGGAAGAACAATTTTTTAGCCCATCTAAAACTCTATCTCGTTGTTTTAAAAATTCTAGAAATTTATCAAAAGTGGGAATTTCCGTAGATTTGTTTCACATTTCAAATATTTTCTTGGATTCTCGATCTAAATTCTGACTTAATACATTCAATAGAAACACATCAGATAAATTGTTTCTATCGAACACAAATTTTGAAGTGAGCGAAAAGATGTCTTTTTACATTGTCAACAAGCAATCTTAATTGGTAGGAGTTCTCATGAACTTTTTCAAAATTAATTAAGCTAGTTATATGTGCATCAAAATAGAACGTTTGTTCTCATAACGACTATTTAGCGCTTTAAATAGCGAATCTTAGGTATCTTGGGGACTTTCAATAAGCTTAGCATCGGCTTTTAACGAAGCCCTCAAATAACACATTTTTTTTTGAGTATCGTTTAAAGCATTATTTTCTCCTATAATGATAGTGAATTGAGTTTTAAAGGTCTGATAATCTTCATATTTACCATTAAATGTTGGTAAAAGAAGGTCAGGAATTTTCATATTAGCTTTAATGTTTCCATTTTTAATTTCATCATTATTCAATTTAGAAAGTAAAATTTTATATTTTACGTCCAGTTCTTCAAGTTCTTCCGCGATAACTTCCGCTGAAGTTAAGTTATCTTTGATATCCACGGAATCAGGAAGATCACAATATTCGTCGTTTAATTCTGTAGCGACGGTTTTTGCAGAATACACAGCTTCCAATTTAGTTCCAATAATAACCAAGTCATGGTTTTTGTCTTCTGTTGGAACAAGGCTTTGAATAAATGAGGCAATTCTGCCGATTTTGGTTCTAAGTACACCTCGTTTGTGATTGTGTACAGCTCCATTTTGAAATCGAGAAAGTATCCGACTGTGAAGGACTATGTAATGTCGATGACCTGCAAAGGAATAAGCGTGGACTGTGTAATTTTAAATAACTATTTTATTTTATCTTCAGTCAGCAGACTATTAGCACTGTTAACATGAAAACAAAAGACACAGCTACATTTCACATAAAAAATGGTTGAATGACAAAACACAGGCTTGCAATGCTGAAAAAATTCTTACAGTTCGTTACCAATCGGTAATTAGAAAAACAATAAATAAATGCAAAGACTTTGCACAACTATCAGGAGGAAAGGTGGATATTTCATTTAGATCCTCAACACGCATAAAATAGCTAATTGAACTAATACTACTAGAAGAATCTATAAACTTTATCTGTAATCTTTATAGTAGAGAGTCGGAAAAACACTTATAAGAACAATGCGAGACTGCTTCCTTTACTTTAGATCCAGATTAACTCTCATGGTACCTATGATGAAATAAAAATAGCTCCTTGTTTCTGGAACTCAATTTCGTTTGATGCTAAAACGCTTACTTTTTGGGCGCTGCTGGAATTTAGATAGGAGCAATCAGATTTAGGAGGTCACATTTTCTTAGTTAAGGATCACGAGAACGTAATTGTTTACTTTTTTAAGAATACATACACAACATTCGTTTAGTATTTAGTCTTAAATTAGAAACTACAACGGAAGATATAATCTTATTTTATTGGTTGTCAAAGGTTGATGTGATTCATTGAAGAAACAGTCTATGGTTTAGTGAAATAAACCAACCAGCTATGAATACTTCAGAAGAGTCATATAATTGAACTGTTTTAACGTTGAAAAAAATGTTTCCTGTTTTGTGTTTTCTTCCCTATCTAAGCTATTAATTCGTGTTTCAAAATTGTTTTAAGAAATACTGTATGATTTACACATGCACGCATGTATAAATATGCATACCCCCCCCTCCTTCGTTGAAGTGGTTTTGGTTCATATTATCTGGTTTTCAGTTGCATTTTGTGTCTTAACACTAAAAAGACGGAAGCGGTCATTTTGACCGCAAACGATTTTCAAATGCTCATATTTGATGCGTTTAATTTTCAAATTCTTTTTCCTTCATTGACTTTTCCAAACTATTTATTAAGATCTTACAACAGTAAATTTTATTTCTTTATCCCTATTATAATAGTCGCAATAAATGCTTATACCTAGAAAGACTGACTACGGTCATTTTGACCGCTGAATAAACCTTTCTTTATGCATCCGTTTTCTTCTTTTGTCTCTTATCAAATGTGTGTACTATGGACTATTGTTAGTTATCAGGGTGAGTAATGTTCTTTTGGGCTTGAGTAGCATCCGCTGGTCAGTTTTAATTCTTTGAAGTGTTAGGAAAATTCGAAACTTCTGCTGATCGCATGGTTTCATTTTTCTGCTATCCGCACAAAGGGAAATGTTGATAAAGGTAAATTTGGAAAGCATGTGACTGGACAATGAAATTAATTTGGGACTAAAAATAAGTAGATATGCACTAGTGGATTTCAAAAATTTTTGCTGGCATTCTTTTGTGCACCAAAACAAGTGATTCGCTTGAAATATTGACTTTTTTTTTTCCTTCGGTGATATTGAAGTGCTCAGTCACTTCATATTTATACAAACATTATTGAGCAGTAGCACTTAAATATAGGATTCATTAGCGAGCTTATCAGTACATGAATTACTGAAACTGTTGCAGATTATCTGAAACATATATACTCATTCGAATGAACAGTCCGGCTTATCTGAAAAGGAATATATTCCTTTTCAGATAAGTCGGACTGTATATCCCTTCTATATTCCTAGTGATGAAAATAACCAGATTTCATCAGACCGTTGCGAACATTTTTTGTAACCCAGATTTGCAGAAAAAAACTAGATTTGCTAGATTTGCGGAAAAAATTCAGAGTCAGAAGAAACCTTGCTAATAAAAACTGATGCAAAAGATATAGAAAGCAGTAAAAGAAAAATTAAAAAGGGTCCGACGCCAGAAAAAAAAATTGAAAACAGAACTCTCCATTTTCTTCAAGTCACCTCCACTGATCAATTTTGCTACATACATGTACAATAAAGTATTTACCTCAAAAAAAAAAAAAAAAAGTCAATACAGTTTCAAATGGAACAATGCAGAAATAAATCTACGAACAGTTGTTCTGATTGCAAAAAAAAAAAAAGTTTATGGCTCATATACAGGCAAAGTGATAACGATAAGTATTTCTAAGAACAGTAAAAGATAGTAATGTACGACATATTGCGATATTTAGGTAATTTTGTAAACAAACATATGCATGGTGTAAAATACTTGTTAATATTACATGATAGGAAAAGTTCCTCTTTTTTGTACAAATTTAGTTTTCTCAATACCAATGATGCACGTGTAATTCAATTGAACGAACGTAAAATTAAAAAAAGAACCTCCTGAGAAAGATTTGTAGACTTTATTGTGATTAAAATGTTAAATCAACTTTTGACTTATTGAAACAGTTTTTTTTCTATGATTAAAAATCCCGAAAAGATTAAATTTCCAATCTTTAAAGCATGACGATCAAGATGACCGCTGCTAATCTTTCTAGGTCTACGGAAAACGCCGTATTGCTAGTAATAATGAAACTTTTTTCTGTTAAAACACGGTAAGTTCATTTTCAACATATAACGTTTTGAGTCATTTTACTTTAATTTTATGCCTACAAATGCTAAATTAGACATTAAAAATTTCCAAACATTTGACTTATATTTTATGCATACAAGTATCAAACTGAATTATTATCTGAACTTTGGCATTCGCTTTAATGAAGACGTTTTTTGTGTGCGTGTTTATTTCAGGATGCTCAAGATCTGTTCTCACGCAGGAGTGTTATCACTCTAAAACAAGTTTTTGCAATAGAAGTTTTACATGTTGATATATATCACTTAATTCTATGATACATTTTTCAATAAAACATGTTTCATATCTACGAAATATTTTGCTTTATTGAAGGACCAACGGGAGACAAGAAAACCAGTTAGTCCTTGCATGTCATTAAAAAAAAAATTCATCTGATTTTCATAAGTTAGCTTTGTTTTAACTTTGAGAACTTGCTTTATCTGACATTTTACTGCATACCCTAATCCAGTTGTTTAATTACGTTAAAAAAAATATAAATTTCAAAATTCCAATAAATTTAAAGCATGCTCAAAACACAGAATATTGAGCACATTATAAGGTGCATACTCTTCATAACAAGTAATTTAAATAAGATGTGTATTTTACTTTTAAATCAACTCGTAAGATTTCGAAACTAAACTCAATTTTAAGTTTTCTCCAGAAAACTCTCTAAAAGTCTATTTGAAATTGCAATGTGATTTATATACAAACAGTTAAGCCACAGGATGAAGTCTGTTTTGAAGTCTTTCATTTATGCATGACTATATGAATTTCATTAAACAAGTTCCGTCCTTTTTGAAGACAATAAACATTATAGCATGCTCGCACGGAAGAAAAATTCAATACAAGGCTCTCATTTTGGAACATTAAATATGGTTGCGTCCCAAATCGAGCCATCTTTTATAATAATAGCTTTGCGACTAAATTTCGGAAGCAGGTTTCATAAATCTACAGGGAATCTCCATTTTTCCGTTTTGATTAAATATTGATGAAACTTGGTACTATCAACGGAAAAGTTGAAAGCAATTTAGGTTTCCTTTGCTTCATTACACACAAGCATTCTAAGCAAAAGTGCCACCAATGGCAATTAACCTTAATCCTTATAAATTCAGGAATTATTTTTCACATTTTCCTGTTAAGACGTAGCACAAAAGGAAACCTTAATTGTTAACGAAGAGTTGGATTTTAGGATTATTTATTTAGAAGACCTAATCAATCTTTTGGAATTCTTAAAGAGGTATTCACAATTCAAAATGGTAGGAATAGTTTGTTATGATGAATTTAACCAAACTTAATTCCGCTTAATAAGGATAAACTTCACAAGACTTTTCCATTGTCTTAGTATTTTTTTAAAATCAGTGTCTCTTAGTAAATCCGTTATTAATTAATTTTCGTTTCCTGCATTTTTAGCCGGTGAACGTTAAAAAACCCCTCATTTGAAAGACTTTTGAAAATTGAAGTGAAACATCTGAGAATTTTTTTACGAATCTTAATTAGATCAAATTTTTAGGCAAATTGAATTTTAATTTAAACTGAAAATTCATATTGTGTAGATAAATATTTAAAAGAAAACACTACAAGTATCATGACATTATTGTAAGATTCTTAATTTTATAATGTACATTTTAAATAGAGTTACTAAGTTTTGCGTATGAACAATAACAACAAAAGTATGAATAATAGTTTAAAATAAAAACATGAAAACAGTGATGAGAAGTAAGTGAAATAATTACTGGTGTAAGTGGATTTAAAATTTAATATTTTCACGTGGTCTAGACATTCAGAAGAATAAACCCAAAATATCTAAAATTTCTTTTCGGAAACGCCGAGCTGAAAACGGTTGGTCTACTTTTAAAGTAAAAAAAAAATAAATAAATAAAATCATTATGTAAAAACATATCTTCGATCGCACATTTACTTTGACAAATTAATGAAAAAAAAATAATAAATTGATTTTTTCTTTACCACTTTTTTAAATTCCTCAAACGTTTTACAATTAAAAATTAACCGATCTGTTAGTGCCTTAGAAACTTACGTAAAACCTTATCTTGAAAGATAGCAATAAGTCGCCACTATCTGAGGGAGAGGTAGCAGCAGACATCAGTTTCAGTCTAAAGCTATTAATTAACTTTGGTAATTTCGATGTCAGACAGGATGAGATTATGGTGCTTGAAATGGTGGGTTCAGGACACCATGGATGGATTTAAGAAGAGGAAGATTTTTCCTTTGTTGAATGACCTGATTCAAAATACTTTTGCTATGTTTCACCCACTGCTGACCTTTCTGAATATATTGCTGTGGCAATTGCTGAACATTTGGATAAACTGAATATTCTCTGCAGAAGCTTGATTTAGTTAAAATTGACGGAATGAGCATTAATACTGGTCTGAAAAAAGCAGGCATGTGTCAAATTGGGCTAAATGTTGTTAGACTATTGTTATGATGTATTTGCGTCCTACATTTCAAAGATCAACCGAATATGATATATTTTCCATCATTTGAACGGAGCTGCACCAGAACCATCCTCCCTTAGGGGTAAAGAACAGTAAACTCGAATTCGCAGATAATCTTCAAAGTAGGTAAAAATGATGATATTGCTTAGCAGCTTAAAAAAATAATTTCATAAAAGAATCGATACCACTAGCAGACGTTTAAACAATAGCTAAATCGATAACAGTATATGTAAAACAGGCTTGTATAAGTTAAAAGGATCACTCATTATTACAAACGGATTACATACATACACCAGCAACTCGTGCAAGCAGATAATTCACAGATTAAGCTAAATTAAACCTAATACGCTTAAGAGAGTAAAGAGGAATTTTTTAAGACTGGTTAGATCACTCGTACGCAAGTAAGTAGTGTAGATCTGAAAATCATTGCGTAGGGTAAATAATAATAAAAAAAAAAAAAAAAAAAAACACAGTACGTTGTGTGGATTTAAAGCACTTAGTTATGGAGATCTAAAAATCAGGTTTCAACTAGTTGGGTTCCGATGACCATCAAAGGGTAGATGTTATTGGAAATGAGGGGCAAGTAAGAAACATAAATGTTTAAAAATAAATTTTGCACTTCTTTAGTCATAATGTGTGCATTTATCTACATTTAGTGAATTATTGCCAAAACATTATTTTTTTTTAAAAGTGTGACAGACTGCGGATAATCGGGCGTTTACTGTAGGTTAAAAAATGTGAAAGGTTCTAGTGGTAGATTTTTCACAACTTTGCTATTCCTAATGCAGTTAAGTAAAATCTGAGCAATGACCAACTGTATATGCTAGATATTTCAACTGCAATCAAACTTAGCCATTAGCAGTATTGCAATTAGCACCAGCTAGTGAATTTGGCAGAGCGAATTTGCTAGAGGAAGCATCATAAGAAGTACCCTGTTGTCAATGTCATTTGTGCCGAGTACTCATTTAGTATTTACTTTCTTCCAAAGCAACTTTCAATAGCAGAACTCATCAAATATTCAGCATATTTTGTATCTGAATTCAAGAATCAACAACGTGGCCTAATACGAGTGATGAAAGTAGGAAGTCCAGTCATTTACAATCTTTTTATTATACTTTGTGTTCTTTTATGTGAAATGTATTATATTAAACATCTTCAGAAACTATTGAAAAACTAAAAACTAACCCAACATGGTATGACGGGGGAAAATTGTCTTTTTACTAGAGGGATTGGGCTTCAAATTTGACGTGTCCCAATACATATCTGTACGTGAAAGACAGACTAACATAAGTCATATTTTCACTACTTTTCAGGCTAGTGTAAAAACCTTTGTTTACTGCATACGAAGGTTGGGATTAGCGCTCTTATAAAAATGGTCAATAAATATAATTTTTTAAATAATATTTTTAACTACGTTGTTAAGGCTTTATGCGTAATAGCAATCAATTCATACAGTCTGATCCAGTTTATAGGCGGAAATGGAAGCATGTATTAGTTTTCAGGGATACTAACTTTTAAAAATGAAATAACCGAATTTTAGGTGCTCCAAGAATGACATAATGCCTTAACGTTAATCAATTATACTCTATGGTTTCTTCCTTAAGTAGAGATTGACGGTCGTAAATACATCCATTTTATTCCGAGTTTCATTGTTGGTGAAGTTAGAGTGTTACTCGATCAGTGATTTTGGCTAGTATATATATGACGATAGTTGTTTTCCTATTTTTAAACTGAATGTAAAACCGCACAATTATTTTTCAGAAAACATTTTTCACGGTTTTTCTTATATCTGTGAGTGCAACATTGTCTTTCGACTAGCAGCTTCCAAAAAAAAAAAAAAATGAATAAATAAAATAAAATTAGCTTATACTAATGTTCAGAAAAAACAAACATAAAAGAAACGAGCTGATGTGTGCATCACATGACTTCCTTTTACTCCAATTGAATGATTAAAGTGCGTCGAAGTAAAACAGGAAAAAGCTTAAAATATTTTCACCCCAATTTTGTTGCGAACCGAAAAAAAAAACCCGTTTTATACAGAGAAATTTTTAAAATACTGGCAAGTTTAATGTTATTCAATGGTTATCTCTCTAAATATAATCAAATTTAAACTAGATTAAAAAAAAACAACACAATTTTTGTCGCCAATTTGACGACAAAATGTGGCGATCAAAAGCTTGGCGATATACTGCCAAGTGTTTTCTAAATTATAACACCACTTGAGTTTGCATTGAAATTAGCAATGATTTTCTCCTCAAAAGGTGTAAAAAACCTCTTAGGAACATCCAAATACAACCAAAACGGAACATGCACCGTACGTACTAAATTGGTCTACGTACCAAATTTCAACTTTCTAGGGCATACCACTTTTGAGTTACAGGAGATACGAACGCAAATACACACATACGCACATAAGCACATACATACGTATATAGAGAAATCAAGAGAAAACTCGTTGTAATTAACTCGGGGACCGTCAAAATGGATATTTCTGGTGTCTATACGTTCTTAGGCATGTATCCACGTGTGGTCGGGTTGAAAAAAAAAAACTCAATGTTCATTCGGGAGCGAGCAAAATGGAAATTAAGGCCAATTTTTGAGTGAAATTTTTTTGCGTATACACTACTTCCTTTACTATGTAAAAGGAAGTAAAAACAAGCAGGAGGTGTTTATATGACGCAATAGTAAAATTATCAAAAGAGAAATTACTGATCAGATGATAAATTGATTGACAAAATGAGTCTATATCCCGATACTAAAATGTAGCTTTTTTCAACAATATATCTGGAGCAGAATTAATTTAAATGGAAACTAGCAAGTATATCAAAACATAATAAAAACACCAGTTTCTGACACATTATTGTAAAAAGGATCTTTTTCTATATTAAGGTGAATAGCCAAGTATTAAGAATATTCCTGAAAAATTTTTCAATTTAAACGAATGGTAGCTCTCATTGACGCATGTAATAATTTTAAAGCTAATTTGTGGTGCAACATAGTGTTCATTATTCTATTTTGTGTAGCATAGTGCTGGAACTTAAAGATTTGAAGTAATGTTGTAAACACACTTTTATTTACAAATAAAGCACCAGGGATTTCGATTTCGCTCTCATTTGTTTGATTTTGTCATTAACTGCTTTATTATGATAAAATAAAAGTACTTTTTAACTCTTATGTCTTAAAGCAACTGTTACCAAGTGTCATTGCGATTGAAAAGGTTTTACAGTTAATTTCAGATTATTTTCTTTCTCTTTTTCTTTATTACAGTTATTCAGGGTATTTTTGAGTAACAACTGCACTTAAATTTTAATAGATTTACTGTATTTGTTGGTCCAAAACATAAAAATGACTCTTAAAATATTACATAATCATCCAAAATTAAGAAATAATGTAACTATTAAACATATTAAAAATGATCCTGGTGCTTTAACAATTCTGCTAATTTGAATTACTTAAATCGTAGTACAAAATGCGATGCAAAATAAGTTTAATAAAAGAAGTGCAGTTTTAAAGCAGAAAAACGAAATTTCAAAATGCTTTATAAGTCTCCCCCTTTGCACTTTATACTACGAAAAGTTTGTTACCTATTGTTGTTTGCTTAATATACTACCAAAAGAACTACTCTACATTTGGTATAGTTTATTGACCCTTAAAATGTAATAAGAGCATTTTCAAGAACCAGAAGAAAAAAACTTTAAAGTAGTAACTACTGAATTATTGAACGGTACAATGAACTATGTGAAATCTTGACAACGTTTTATTTATTTATTTTTGTAAGACAAAAAGCAAAAACTTTCAAGCAGTAAATACTGAATTATTGAATGGTGCAATGAACTATGTGATTTTATTATTATTTTTTTTATTTTTGTAAGATAATGATCAGAGAACTTATTTCATAACCTTGCGAGAAGAATGAAGGACTAAAAAATGTGAATCTTTCTAGTTTTTTAAAAAGACGAATATATGAAAAAAAGAATAAAGTGGCACAAAGTTAACTGTCAAGTTTCAATGTTTCCTGAAATTACTGAAAGTCAAAATAAAATAGTTAAGGTTGTTGGTCTTTTCACTCAATTCGGTAAGAAATGTGAATCCTTCATTTAATCTCATAGATGTTAATATTTGGGTTTTTGTTACTAAAACTTTCTGCCCCCCCCCCCCGTCATCTATCGTCTGAACTAAATGAAATAATATTAGACTTTTATGCATTTGATGATACATACGTATTTTAAACCAAATGTGTCAATGAACTTGTGGACACTTTTTTGTGCATTTGTTAAAAATTTTGTAAAAAAAAAGCATAATGAGAAAGAAGTATCACGCTAAAATATAAAATTTCTTGAGAGAAAATCATCTGTAACCTAAAGCAAAATAATGAAGGAGTTGTTTTGTATTTGATCTTCATTTCCAGGAACTTCTAAATAACTAATGTCACAAGAAAAATATGCTGGGATAATTCCTCCATTAAGTTTAATATTATAGCTGCTTAATAGTAATTTGTGCAACAGAAATTTGCTGTATCTTATCTTAGTTTGAAGTTTTTCCCAGACATTCACTATTTTAAAGTTTTAATAACCTTTCAAGTTAAACGGTTTTAAAGATTGTCAACTCATGCGTCTGATTAGTAACAAAAAAATTTTAAGCGAAAAATACTTACTTAGTCACAGGAAAAGCATAATGTTATTGTGTTTCTTGTATCTTTGTCAACGACTTTTTTAAGTTCCAAATTCGAAAAAAAAAAGGAAAAAAAAAACATTTTCTCTCAAGTAAAACACTTAAGTTTTGTTTTTATTCTTAGGAAAAAAGCAAAAAAACATAAATAACATTTTTTTCTCTTATCACTCAAACTTTAACCTTAAAAGAATGTAAATTTACTTAACACATCCAAACACTGTCTATTTTTTTTTTTTTATCTTCACGAAGTAATTTACATAAGCTGATGAGTCAAAATAAGAAAATAAATTACAACCTAAACAGGAAGTGACAGGAAGACATTTTTAATGCCAAAATTGTTTCTTTTAAACATCGCCTCCTTCTTTTGCGTCGATTGATGTACAATGATTAACATTTTATCATTACTTAAAAAAATATACTACCACTTTGAAAACCGACGAGTTTCATATTGAATTTCTTAAAAATGTTTTAAATTATTTTTAAATCGATCAGCGCGGAATTTTTTACATTAAGTGAAAATTATTCTTCCAGATTTCTTAAAGTATTTTTACAGAAGCAATGTTTCAAAAGTACTTATTTTGTATTTATTTTCTTTCCTGTCTATTTTTTTGTTTTACATTTAAAGTTCTATTTTGTCATTTCAAAGTTTTCATTTCTTGCAAAAGAGAAAAATATTTATTTGAAATGACTAATTTTTACTTCTTTTTTGGGAAATATTCAGAAAATCTTATATGTTTCGTTTGAAATACAAATTACAATATATTAAGAAGGAAATACATGTATTGAGTTTTTTTTCATGTCAAAGGTTGCTGTTGATGGATACCAAGCAGGAAGATGAAAAATGCTTAATTGATGGGCGGTTATTGATAGCGAAAACCTTTACAGACAAAAATTCTTGGATAAACATATAAACAATAAAAAACTGTAAATTTAGTTGCCTCGTCAAAGCAGGTATAAAAATATATATATATATATATATATTTGAGCTAGGAAAATTTTGTGCCTTAGAGCCAGACTAACGTAAGAACAAAAGTAGGGATTTTCGAGCCATTACTGCATCATATGTAGAATCTTATTTGGCATTGATAAAAGTGCTTTTCTTTATATCGCTCGTTTGGAAGAAGAACAATACGAAACACACTCCACAATGCGAAATTTCGATTTTTCTTTTTTTTTCGCTTAAAGACCTTTAAATGACGTTGTCTTCTTTGAAAAAAAAAAAAACAGATTTTTTTATTATAATATTAACCACTGGAGACCACAGCAATTTTACTTTTCTTTATGCAAATTGCCTGAAGTGTTAAACAATCAAATGCTTCTCCTGTAAAATTTAATTTCTTCAGATTGTGGCACTCTTCTTCCAAATGAGTGATATATATATAAAAAACCTTGTAATTTTTTGCCAGTGTCATTAGAGCACGAATCCCATACTTTGTATGCACTAAACAGGCTCTCCTGCAAAGTTTGGGCCGCCCAACGATATCCCACACATGTTCAATCCGTGACATATCCGGGAAATATGCAGACCAATGATCAAGCTGTAATTGCTGCGAATCAAGGTAGGATATGACAATCTTGGCGACATGTGGATGGGCATTATCCTGCTGGAATACAGCCCCTGGCAATCCTTGCAGGAAAGAAATAGCTTGGGGCTGTAAAACTTCGTTTATGTATCGGGCACTGTTCAAACTGCCCACAATTCGTAGCAATTGTGATCGTCCATGATATGCTATGGAACCCCAGACCATAACTCCGGGTGTTCGTCCGCTGTGACGTTCGATAATGCACTCCGGAATGTGCCGTTCACTGGCATAGCGCCTGACACGAATTCGGCCATCGTGGTGCCACAAATTGAAGCCGGATTCGTCAGAAAAGACGACCTGCTGCCAATCAGCGCGCTAATATGCCCAATGGCCCATTGAAGCCGCAGGCGGCGATGGTTTCGCGTGACAGGAATCCTGTAAAAAGGAATCCTTGCGCGCAGCCCACGCTGCAGCAGACGTCTCCGAATTGATGAAGCACACAATGAAACACCTGTAGCTGTTGACCACTGTGCTGCCAATTGTCTAGAAGAAGCTGTGCGGTCCGTCAGCGCCATACGCCCCAGGTGTCTGTCATCGCGAGCTGACGTCACATTTCGGGGTCCACTCCCGGATTTCCGAGCTGTCCGACCCTCGTCCGTCCACTGCTTCCAAACACACATGATTGTGCTGCTGTTACGCTGCACACGAGCGGCTACTGCACGATAAGACAATCCAGCTTCACGAAGACCGACCATTCTGCCCAGTTCAAACTCCGAAACGTGCTCAAATTTCGCTTTCTTTCATCGAAGAGGCATAGTAAAGATTCAATTAACGTTTACTCTTGCATATAACCACCGATAATCATACACGCCTCGCTACAGCCGTCTATTTATATTTGGTTCGATCCGCCGTTCAGAGGGCACTGCTTAGCATACGCATGCGCTACTGGTCTGCAATTCTGATCATTTGCATATCATGCCCTACTTTACATTTCCTGCAATTTTCAGCTCATTCGCGTAAGTCCTTTGTGGTGTTGTAATTTTCACAAACAGGAGTGTAGTTACGATTTAGAATATTAACTTTCCTACTTAAAAAGTTTTACTCATTTTCAGCTTTCTTTGCTGCGACAATATTTTTCTTTTATTTAATTTTCGTTAGAGTGTTATTGACATCAAATTTTCATCGTATAAAAAATAGGAAGAATGAAGAACTTAGCTGTTTCATTTAAAACTAAGCACAGTATTTTATTGGGTAAATAGACCCACCTAAATTGCACATCCAACATAACAGGGAAGGCAAAATCTGTGAAGTAGCATTTTTAGTTATCTTCCTCATGGCAAGCGTTAGAGAGTTGAAACCAGTTAGTTTGCGTATACTTGCTCAAAAAGAAAATATAACTAAACTTCTAAAAGCAACTTTTCTTGGTGTCGTCTTCAAAGGAAGATGACGCCTACATAATTAATTGGAAACAAGTGTGTGTGTGTGTGTGTGTGTGTGAATTTCTCATAATCATTTCTATATATTACCTGTATTTCATTGACTCATTGTTTAGTTTCAAAATTTACAAAAAAAAAAAAAAAAAATGTGGTAATAGAGTTTGCTTTTTTACCCCCAAAATAGCGTCATGGTGTAGTACGTTGCATACACATTTATTGTTGTATGTTAAACTCATAATCATTGATTTTTTTTAAATTGAAAATTAATAATAATTATGTAATTATGTTGCGTTACAACTTCTAATGGTATTTTCTAATTTTGTTTTAAATTTCATTTCTGTGGATGGCCATCTTTTTTGCATTGACTGCTTTGAAGGATTTTGAAAATTGAAATTGACGTTCAGTTTCTAATCAGAGAGAGAGGACTATAGATAGAGCGGACTAGAGAGAGGGAGATAGAAAGATGATTAGAAAGAGACAGAGAGAGAAGTCATTTAAATTTAGAATTGAAATTTGTGCTTATTCTTTAAACTTAATTAAAAAAATATATAGTTAAGCCGTTTACAGCCTCTAACCGCTTTTTCTATGAATTTAATCTCTTATGTGAAAGGCTATTTCCGGATTTTTTGCATGGGTGTATTAAGCTTAACAGTAGCAAGCTTTTTTTTTAAACATAAATGTTTTAAAAATTCTTTAAAAGTTGAAGTTGACGTTGAGTTTCTGTTCAAAAACGTCACTTGAAGTACTCAATCTTAAAAACTAAATTTTATGAGTTGTAGCAACTAAGCACTTTTTGAATTTAAATCCCTAGAAGGTAGTACGTAATCTTTAAAATAAAATATTGTGCTGGCTGCTATAAATATATTCAATCTCTCCTGAAAAAGGGTATATTTTACTTGCGCTGTTTTGAAATCTGATATTAAAGAAAAATAAGCTACCAAATCCGTTCTTTTCATTCGAAAATTTCTTTATAAATGGCAGAAAGAGAAACTTTAGGAAACATTTTTCTTCCTGGCTTTTTATTTATGTCTCAAATTGAGTCAGTCGATCTCAAAAATATTTTTTGATGCTTTGTAGGATCTCATTTGAATATTTCATTTTTCGTGACATGATCTCATTTAGTTTCTTTGTAATTTACATAGGAAAAGATTTTAGATTGCTTCTTTTTATTGAAGATTTATCTGGTTGAGCTACAGTATATTAGATACAGAGATGATATTCAAAGAAATGTATATGCAATTTCCTATGAAAACTGATTGAGTGATTACATCTTTATGTTTCAAGAGCACGGGAAGATTTGCATGTTTAGCAGTTGTATCTTTTGTAGTAGTTGTTTCTGATTGTATGTAGCAGTTGTATCTTTTGAAACGGTAAAACGAAGTAAAACAGAGTAGATTTTATGGCATTTTGATTCCCATTTTGCTCTTTGAGCTGTGAACACGCAGGGGGATATAGGATTAATTACTAATCACTACATTTAAGAGGTATTTAATGGCACCCTAATATTTATTTTAAAAAAAGAATGACGTATAAAATAATACCTGGAATCCTAGAGTACTTAACTTCAGTATGACCATATTTACTCAATTGTAATACGAGTATTCAGCATCTCTTAAACGACTTACTAAAATGGTTGTTACAAAGATGGGTTCCCAAATATGCTGGGAGGTTTTTGGATAATCTTGCTGTAAATGTGTTAAAAAAACGATGTTGAATACATAGTTTTATTTTTTTTTCGGTGGCATTTTTTACGTACAGCAAATACTATAAAACACTAAGAATTCTATGAGATGAAAAAACAAACAAACAAAAAGGCAATGTATAATATATGTGTAATGAAATATGTGTGATGGTAAAATATTTGGAGATTGTGAAGTGTTAGGATTTTTTTCTCAAAAAAAAAAAAAAAAAAAAAGAAAGAAAGAAAGAAAGAAAGAAAAAGAAAAGAAAAAAAATCACCTTGTCTGCTGTGTCGCTGCCGCTTGCTAATAATTGTAATTGCAAACAATTCCATTCCAAACGCTTCGCATACTTACTACTGTAAACTAAGCCATTACAAAATCTAGCAGGTTCAAGGGTAAATAAATCTTTCGTTTCAATTAATTAGTCTCTTGCCTACGTCTTTGCTATGTGAATGTTAATATTCCCCGGTGAATCTCAACTTTTACCAGATTTCGGCCTCTCAGAGTAGCATGGCCATGTTTGAGCGCTATAACCCGAAAATGCGATTGGTGAAGACTTAAACAGAAAAAAATATATCTGGAATCCAGCCCTTGGTTTTAACGGATCTTGAGTTCAAATTCTGTTTTTCGCAATCAAGAACTCCGACAGGACTGTACTCGTTGGGTTCTTTGTTACTGAAAATGGCTCCTATCGCAATCATAAGGGCGAAAAACATAATTTAGATTCAGAGCGTCAAAATTCGAATTAATGAGGGGGGGGGGAGCAAGATGCCGGATGTCGTTTTTTGCCTACAATGGATTGTGTAAAATCCAGGGAAAGGAGTATAAATAAAGTCGACTCCAGAGGACATGGACAGCACCGCAAAGGAGAAAGTCCCGCTTGCGGAGGCTCTAGGCAAGCATGACCACTGTCCTCTTAACGACCCAGGCCAAAGGGCTGAAAACTAGTTTCGCCGTTACATCACTTTAAGAGGCGAACGATTCTGTTGTGGAGATACGGCTTTTGCAGAGTGCACGTGGCTTTGAAGTTACACTGAAATACTTCGAAATAATTGCAATTATAATCGGTAAGTGTTTATATGTCACATGTGCTTTTGTAGTATTAATTACTTGAAGTTGTATCTGCGTTTCTCGAGGGTATTTTACTTGTAATGAATTAGATTTCTTTTTTATGTCTAGAATATTATATCGTAATGTCGAACGTTTCCTATGCTGTAGCATAGCCATTAGTTTAAAATTCAAACTACTAGCATTTTTCAATTCTTTGTGCAAATCAAAGTGTCTGTGCTCGCAATTTGCAGATATAAATTATCTTTGTCAGAAAAATTGCAAGCAGTTATGAGCAACAATTATTATTTATTTGTTGTATACATTACGATGCTAAATTTGTAATTTTTTTGTGATACACTCCTGTTTGTGAAAATCGCAACACCATGAAAGAAGCATCATAGTTGAATGAAATTTAATACACAGTTGATGGTAATGGTATTAATAAATGATTACATTTTCAAACCAAACAAATAATAAAAAGGATAGAAATTAGTATTTTGTGTGGCCACCACGCGCCGCAATAAGAGCTGCTACACGACTCGGTATGGAGTGAAACAAAGTTTAAATATCTGCCTGCGGAAGAGTATTCTATACTATTGTTTGTATGCTCATCCAAAGTTCGTCTGTCGAAGCAACAGGACGAGGATATCTAGCGATACGCCGCCCAACGAAATCCCACACATGTTCAATCGGTGACATATCCAGGGAAAATGCAGGTTAAAGAAGAATCTGTACCTGCTGCGAATCAAGGTAGGATTTGACAGTCCTGGAGACATGTGGACGGGCATTATCCTGCCCCAATACAGTCCCTGGCAATCATTGCAGGAAAGGAATAGCTTGGGGCTGTTCAAATTGCCCACAATTCGTAGCAATTGTGATCGTCTATGATATGCTATGGTCCCTAGACCATATCTCCGGATGTTCGTCCACTGTGGCGTTCGATGATGCATTCCGGAATGTGCCGTTCACCGGCATAGCGCCTGACACGAATTCGGCCATCATGGTTCCACAAATTGAAGCGGGATTCGTCAGAAAAGACGACTTGCTGCAAATCAGCACGCCAGCTCTTATGCACATTGGCCCATTGTAGCCGCAGGCAGCGATGGTTTTGCGTGAGAGGAATCCTGTATAAAGGAATCCTTGCGCGCAGTTCACGCTGCAGCAGACGTCTCCGCATTGATGAAGCACACAATGAAGCACCTGTAGCTGTTGAACACTGTGCTGTCAATTGTCTAGAAGAAGCTGTGCGGACCGTCAGCGCCATACGCACCAGGTGTCTGTCATCGCGAGCTGACGTCACATTTTGGGGTCTACTTCCGGATTTCCGAGCTATCCGACCCTCGTCCGTCCACTGCTGCCAAACACGCATTATTGTGCTGCTATTAAGCTTCACATGAGTAGCTAATGCACGATAAGGCAATCCAGTTTTACGAAGGCCGCCATTCTGCACCGTTCAAACTCCGAAATTTGCTCAACTTTCGCTTTCTTTCGTCGAAGAGGCATAGTAAAGATTCAGTTAACGTTTGCTCTAGCATATAACCACCGATAATCATACACGCCTCGCTACAGCAATCTATTTATATTCGGTTCGATCCTCCGTTCAGAGGGCGCTACTCAGCATGCGCATGCGCTACCGGTCTGCAATTCTAATCATTTGCATATCATGCCCTACTTTACATTTCCTCCAATTTTCAGCTCACTCGCGTAAGTCCTTTGTGGTGTTGCAGTTTTCACAAACAGGAGTGTATAAACATTATTTTACTTAACATGCCCTGAATAGCAAATATTCAGTTAGAAATTTAATTCTTGTATTATTTTTTCTATTTTAGGCCAATTTAAAATAGAAACGCTATCTTCTGTAACATAATAAATTTATACTATCATTATTAGTTTGAAATACTTAAAAAGTAAAATCGTTCCAAAAGCGAATTAGTAAATGGGATTTTTGGTTTATTAGTCTGCAAAATTAATAGTTTATTTCTTTCGTGATATTTTTAATCATGGTAACATGTTACGACTTACCTATTAACTTTTGAAATTAACATGCTATAATATTAATTATCCAATTGTTATACTCATATGTTATTAATCACCTTTTCAAAGACTTGTGAAATGATTGCTTTTCATTCATTTTTTTAATTTTTGATTTTTATTGTTTATACCAGTATATTTTATAGTAAAGCAATTAATTGACTTGACATAAATTTGTGAACACTTAATCTTGTGAAAGTTTTTTTCTGGATATTGTTTCATATTTAAGTGAGCTAGTAATAGTCTGAAGTTATTGTGGTGTGACATAAAATTTGCGGCAAATTTAAAAGCAACAAAATTGAAATTTCTCATCAGAGTTTTTCCGATATTAAAATTATACTTTGAGCGTAAAAATACTAGTTAGCAACAATTTGAATTAATTCAGCACTATGATAGTACATAATAACTTTCATTCATTGAAATATACACCGTCAGCTCAGTCATTATAGCCGAGGACAGCAGTTTCATGCTTATTAGCACTCATCAGCCCGGCTTAAGAATTGACTAAGCTGGAGGTGGAAACCCTCTTAAGGAAGCCAAGATTACAAAACAAACTGGTAGCTAATAGGGAATTAGCACTGACCAGACGAGTGACCGAAGCAATGGTTCCGTTCAACTCGAAGGTTGAAGGCAAAAGGCAGTGGTATTTTCAGTAAGTTAACGCCCTATAGCCAGGGCTAAGGCAGAAATACGTGAAATACATCGTCAGCTCAGTCATTCCAGCCGAGGACTGCAGTTTCGTGCTTATTAGCACTCATCAGCCCTGCTTAGGAATTGACTGAGCTGGAGGTGGAAACCCTTTTAAGGAAGCCAAGAGTACTAAACAAACCGGTAGCTACTATAGAATTAGCACTGACCAGACAAGTGACCGAAGCAATGGTTCGGTTCAACTCGAAATACCACTGACTACTACTACTAAAAGTAATTAATTTTTGAATGTTGTTTTTAAGAGTTAACACTTTTTAAAGCTTTATATGGTAGGTTTCCTTTAGCCATTTCATGATTTTTTTTCCAGCTGCTTTTATTTTTCTATAAAAACTTCATGAACCAAACAATAATTTTTTATAATAATATAATTTTACTCTAACCACAAAAGTAGTAAACGTAATCATTTTTTGAAACATTTGTTAAATATCACGCAAAAAGAGCCTATTTGTTGACTTCATTATGTAAACATGAACTAAACAAGTTTTATAGTTCTTTGGTTGTGCATTTGAACAAGATTCTCGTTACAATAAACTATTTTAAATTTTTGCTTGCTATTTTTGTCTTCATTTATTCAATAAGAGTCATTTATAAATATTTTACTCAAGAATAGTCTAGACGAATATCACCTTTAAAGGTTGGTTATTTCGTATCAAGTATTTTGCACAAAAAAGTTTTAAGAATTTTTCGTTTAAAAGTAAAGTAAAATAAAACAAAAAATCAATGTTTTGATAAAAGGCAAAGTATTGTGTAATTCATCACCTGCTTTATAAAGCATGCATTTTGATTTTGCACTATATTTAGCCTAATTAGCTCTGTGAAATCTTGCTTTTCAACCAACATTACACAATTTACACATGCACATAAATATAAAGTATATTAATATTTCTATTTCATATATTTACATTAAATCCAGGCATTCAACATACCACTTCCTAAGTTTCACTACAAAAAATAAAGTGTCGTTTATCGCTCAGAAAACTTCATTATAAGCTAACAGTAACGCAAGCTCGGAAAGGGGAAAACTACGCTTCTTGCTGTGACGTCAGTGGCATGACCCGAAACGTCAACTTCAATTAACTGAGGACAATAAGCATTTCGTGGTTGCTCAAAAACTCATAGGGGGGAGTGGGTGGATGCCATATAGTAAGGAGTTATAGAAAAAAAGTGTCTTCACTCCACTATCTGTTACTAGTCATGAGGCAATAAAAACATTCAAATCTTTGCCACAGTCTGGAATTTGTATGCTGTGGCCAAAGCCCTTTTAGTATCCAGAACATTCTGTTTCTGGATTGTCTGAATTCTTTTTCGAAATCAATTTTACTTCTGACACGCGCAATGGATATCTTTTAGATTAGGCTGCATATTTAGCTTTTAAAGCCTCTTGTATGTGTAATACATTTCGCTCATGACTGAGTTTTTATCTAATTAGAATAAGGACAATAACCTCTATTTTACGATTCACACAATGCGTTGTATTTTACCTGAATTTTAAATCAATTAGTTTTAAAAATTATGTCTTTGTACACGCGTGGGCTTACTGATCAATAATCGCTTAAAAAGGGCGTTTTGCTGATTGCAGTATTGTTTCATAAAGGCTTAACTTGTAATCATATACGCATTGTTAAAATTTATACATTTTACTGTTAAATGTAATTTTTTTCTCAGAATAACTTCATTTGGTAAGAACTCAGAAATTCAAGAATGTAATTTTGCAAAAACTATATTTCTCCTTGAGTTTAGGCTCACAATTTCTTTGTGTTTGTCAGTTTCGCTCTTGTTTTTTTTTTTTTTTTTTTTTGAGCAGTCACGATTGCTTATTGTTCTTATTTGACCGGCTTTGGTGTCCGTGCCCTTTTCAACCCCCACCGTCACCTGCAGACGCGACTCCATCCCCCGGTAGCCGCTTCTGGTCGGTGGCGTCCATGATCTACACACATGCATGCTCGTACGCATACGCACTCACACACATACACATACACGCTTTTATACACACGCACACACGCCAACGAGCATACACACAGGTCTACGCACACACACACAAGCCTACACATATACAACTGTATACACGTAACCGCCCAAGAAGAGGGACAAGAGCCGTTTCTAGAAATAAGTGAGTAGGGTAGTTACCAATAAGTAGGATCCTGTCGCAACTCGTGATTGCGAAAAACGTAATTTGAATTCAAAAGTTCAGAATTAAAATTAATTATAAACTTAAAGTTTTTTTTTTTTACTGCAAGTAGAGCATTAAACTAATGAATTATCGTTTTACTTGTACTGAACGTGAGAGGTATTTTTCATTTGAGTAAATGTATGTAATGCTAAGTTTTTCAGAAATAGGGGAGGGTTGCTCAAAGCTGGTAGGTTAACGAAGAATGATCGAAAATTGCAGTTTTTGACTTTTTATTGAAGTAATTTTGGTTTTATTCCCTGGCAAGGATCGTGAACTCTTTTATTTATTACCAAATATTAAAAACACTTGAAAAACCCGCTTTGCCCTAAGAGTCGCCTTAAGCAGGTAAGCCGTTTGGGTAAAGCGGGCAAACATAACTAATTTTGATTTGGTACATTTGTCAGCCAAATATGAAGTAATAAATTATTGAATTAACTGACTAGATAAATGCCATTATAAAAAATAATAAGTTAGATTTTTAATCTAATCTGGATGGTAAGTTGACAGCACATTTGTTTAAAAAATACAAAGCAATAATTGTTTAAGTCAGTAGACTAGCTAATTCACATCATAAAAATTACTTTTTAAAGGTATACTTATCCTATTTAAATAGAAATTCTAAGTCAGTACATTTGCCAAAAAAATATGAAGGAAGCGGATATATCCGCTTTGCCCAACCCTTTTTGCCCGAAAGCATGTTTTTATTTCAATGATTATAATCTTAAATTAAAAAATCAAAACAAACATAGTAATCATCATAGTTTATCGATAGATGGTGTCAGGATAACGTAATATTATTGACAATTAAAAAAATAACCTTGTCTTCAACTAATCACAAGTTACAAACCTTCAGATTTTTTGAGAAATATAACTTTTTTATTTTAACCTGGGTACGCCATTCCGCTTCACCGCTGCTTCGCTGGGACTGATTGAAACTCTGGGATATTCAGGTAAACACGACATACTTATGCATCGTCGCTTGCACACACCATGCAGTGGCATACGAATGCTTATCAGCTTTGGGCCGCCCACCCCTGTATAAGCTTTAAAGTCCATATTTTGTTTCGGAATAAATTTCAACAAATCTATAACGTTTCAAATCAACGATTGTGTAGTAGGTTCATCGAAGAAAAATTACGTGGAGATTTTTTAAAACTTAATTTTGTGATGTGTATAAAGGACAGTAGAGAGGAATGGGACAACACTGTGTAGGCTGAAATCAAGTGGAATAATTTATTCATAACCTGTCTAGTAAAGTAGCAAAGGTAGAGTCTAAAACTGCTTCTTCTACTTGACATACTAAAAATAGTTTCCACATATTATTTCGACATAAACACAACTTTATTCCATACTTCCTGATTCTCCCCTACTAGCAACATGTTTTAAAGCTTTTTTGAATCAATTTTTGGAACTGACAATCATGCTCAGTTTTCGTTTAGGCATTTCTAGTTTAATTCACTACAACTTGTTAGCATCACTATATAAAACGCAATTGGGAAGTTTCTCAAGTTAATTAATATATTTTTTTGGGTCATTCCATAGAAATGTCAACCTCAACCTCAGAATTTTTTTTTCCACAAAGCCTTAATTGTGACCTATCATTTCATTCAGCATACTTTCTAGTACATAAATCCAATAACAGTTTGCAAAAATTTCATTCGGTGTTTTTCTTCTGGCTCAAAACGTGTGAGGTTGTAGAAAAGGCTTAGGATGTGCAAAAAAACATGCGTCTACGTTTTCTTGTGCAATGTAAAAATTTTTGCAAATTTTTAAAAGAACTATGTTTATTCTAAATGAATAGATGTTGGCCCAATAAAATTGACTGTTCTTTTTGCATGCATTATAAGATAAGTCTTTTAATTAGTTTGGTTATTTCACTGAAAATATTTACGTTACGTTAGTCACGAAAATGTACTATTTTCTGCTTAAAAACTAAACCAGAAGATTGAACCAAACAGCACTTTTTATTTTCTTACATCAGTGTCATATCTACTTAAAAAGTGCAAAATATTCATTTTAGTATCAGTAGATGTAAAATAATTAGTGTGACTAACGTAACATTTGAGCTGTGACTAACGTAACGGTTTGCATGTGACTAACGTAACATTTTAAAAATGGCTGCTAATATTTGAAATTTATTTAATTAAATGAAAATTTTCATGAACAATTTTGAATATGTAGGCATTCTATATTGATTAAAAAAATAAAGGGTGAAAATTACCAGTAATATTACATTGTAGACCTTCTGTTTACTTAGAAAAATACTTTTTTAAAGGTCTTTATGAAGATACTTCCAATTTAAAGAATTATTAAAAAAGAAAAAAAGTGAGTAAAGCAAAATGAGTATTCTGCTGAATGTGCATTCAACACAAGAATCCGAGCTTAAGAATTAAGATAATAGAAATACAGTCTTAACAAAGAAGAACGTCTCTATTTTTAGAAAATACATCTCCACCTATTATTAAAATGAAGTAACGTCTGCTCGTTGGAAAACATTTGAAGATGTTACATGATACAGTGACAATAAGCGCTGCTGTCATATATTTCAGAAAATGCAAGAATGATGATTTAGAAATTCAAACATTTGCGGTGATATCTGGAATTAAAATGCATTCTGATAAAACGTTCGAATACTTTTTTTCAATATTACATTTTAATTCAAAAGGATGCACAACACTATTCGTTCGGTGAATCAGTAAACCTTAAAAAATAATATGCCATTGAAAAGTACTACGGAGTTTCTTATAACGATAACTAGTATATCAGAAGAATACTAGAATTCAGTGAAACTACCAACTTGCAAAAAGTTAATTTTTTAAAAGAGAGATATTTAGGATTTAATTAGACCCAGAATGATGTTATTCAGTTTGTAAAGGCAGTTTTTTTATTTGTTTTTTTTTCGCACATTCAAATTGAGTTAATTGAACTGAATCCTTCATTCAATTTCTTACACTAATGTAGAAAAAAAAGTAAAGAAAAATTCATAATACAATACAAAGAAGGTTCCTAAAAAGTGTAAAAGTAATATAAGAGCAAGAAATTAATTATAAAAAGTTTTTTATATGCATTCATTGCTTGTTATTCAATGGTTACATTAGTCACACACAGTTTTTCGGAAAAGTACCATTTAGGGCCAAAAAAGATTCGTCTGTAACAAAACTGCAGTACGATTTTAAAAATAGATTGCTTACCTCTTACAAATATATCGGCCAACTTAAAATGTCTGCGTAAGTTTCAGAAAAAATTAGCTTGTAACATAAGCATTGTTTCTCAGGGTTGCAAAAATGTTACGTTAGTCACGATGCCTTTTTTGGTGAAAAAACACCTGCTAGCGTTTATTTTGCTTCAAATTCTTGGTAGAAATAAAAAATAGTCACCTTGCAAATTTTAGATCTGCATATTAACACTAGAAAGACGGAGGGGCCTGTGTGGCCCCTCGCAGAGTTTGTTGTTTAATAACTCGGATAATGTCTAACGGAACGTAATGTAACTTCCTGACTTTTCATTATATGACACTATGTGAATGCTTGTTTAATCGTTTTATCATACGCCTCATAGTACTGTAAATATTGATCCTTATACCTAGAAAGACGGGAGGGGCCACAGTGGCCCCTAAGCTTTTTTACAATTAATTTTTTTTTCTTTCTTTCTCCTAATTGGTCTAGCATAAAAAAAGGCCATTCTCTCTGGTTTAACCTGTAACTTCCGCTTTATACAGCCAGTTGGATATCCAAATGCTATAAACAGTACTGACTGCTTACCAGCCTAATGGTAGCCATTGCTCTTGAAAAGAAAAATTGATCCAAGCTTTTGGCCAGTATAGAGAGCAACACTACAAATAATTGCATACTAAGTTTTTATTTAGTCATGAAAGAAGGTGCATTGGGCATGTGGACACACTCAGGAAGAATTTTTAAAATAATTCACCCCAAAAATGGGTAGGGGCCACACTGGCCCTTTCAGTCTTTCTAGGTATACAGAAAATGTCAGTCGTTCTAGTGTTAAACCAAAACACATTTATTTTTACTCCCGGTGTAAGTAAAAAGAGTTTAAAAATAAGCTGCGAATGTTACGTTAGTCACTATGGAATGACCCTTTTTCAATTGTTAAATTAAAACTTTATGCATAAAGTGTTCATGAACTTGATTATGATGATATATAATCTGTTCCACTTGGTTTCGAAACTTTTAATGCCGTCAATGTAAACTTGAAAATGTGGGTAGGTAGAAATTCACATCAGAACTATTTTTACTCGTTTGCACTGTCCTGTCATTTCTGCATTTTTAACCCAGAAACACGAACTTAAATTGGAATACCATTGTAGAAGGGCAGTTGCTATGAATAACATAATTACTAATTTAATTTTCTGACGTTAACTCCAACTTTGAAGGCGAAAATGCAAATTTATGTTTACTGGCTTTATAATCTCGTCCTGCTTTGTCATTTCTGAAGTAGTTTTAGACTCTGGTAACTTTTGGAATAAATATCTTAATTCAAGCTTGACTAAAATAAGCTTTCAACAATAATTTTTCATCCAGTCGTAATTGGATTACATTGGCATATACTTGCTGCCTCTAATTCACTTACATGCAAGCATTAGTTGTCATTGTTTAATGTAGATGTTATTTGCATGACATAGTTCAACTCTAACGTTTTCTTTTATAATATATTAAAGCTTATAAAATGCTTTACGGATGAAAGAAGTAAAAATTTATCTACCTGTTATGTTAAGAATAAAAGTAGGTGAAAATCACATGTTATATAACTCTACGATAATTTTTTTGATACCTAATTTCAATTTTAATTAAAGTATTTACACTAATTTCTTCTCTCTCTCTTTACCTTGTCATATTCACGCGAGACAATGTGCTCTATACTTTGATAGTATTTAACGAAATATGTTCACATGTATTTTTATTGTTTGCAAAACAGAAGAACTTAAACTAAATGGGAAAAATTAAAGTAAAAATGCATTTTTATTAGTTAAGCTAAGTAAGTTTCTAATAATAATAAAATGTGGCTTTATTACTTTTGATAGAGCGCTTACAATATAAATTGTAATTCGGTTTAAAAATTAACATGTCTGTTACGTAAATAAATACACTTACCTCAGAAAGTTAAGGTACAACATGTTTTTCGAAGCTAACCATAAAAAAGGGCAGTAACAATAAAATGCATCGTTTGTATGAATGATAATAACGAACTTTAAAACCATTTATAAAAAAAAGGTTACTAATACTTTTATTTTATAGAAAAGAGCATATTTTTACGAGTGAGAAAAAAATATGCAAATATCGTTTTCGTACTTTTGTGTGTAAGTTGTATTGATCTTCAACTGTTGTTGGAAGTTTCGGTGACAATAGTTAATAGAGTTTAGAAAATGTCTCAGAGACGTCGTTTACCTGATTCGTTAAGGTGGAGGGATGTTAGATGGATGGAAATGGGATTGTCGCAGGCTAATACTGCAAGACGTCTCAATGTGTCTCGTAGTTTTGTTCAGCGACTTCGCGATCGATACCAATCCGAAGATTCTGTGTCTAGAAGACTTGTTCCAGGCCGACCACGAGCTACAACATCTGTAGAAGACCGTTTTCTATTTATTTCGGCCAGAAGGAGAAAGATCACTACTGTACTATACAGAGCCGTGTCCAAGGGGAGGGTTTTAAGGGTTAAACCCCTCCCATTGAAAAACAAAAATCAATGAACCATTAAACGATTTTCCAAAAGGTATTTTAGGTTTTAATTAATTTTAGAGTTAAACTCTGATACAGTATTCATACAGTATCCCCTCTTTAATATTTCCCCAACTTTAACAATTAACATTTTCCTCAATTGTAGGATACCCAGGCACCTTCGCTTCTAAGTGCTTGAAAAAATGGAATGGTTGGAGAGTCCGGCAACGCCGTAAGCATGCAGGGGAAAATTATTTAAAAGAATATTAGACAATGACGTAGCCCCCCCCCCCCAAAAAAAAAAAAATTGGGAGCAGGGAAAATGGTTACTTTGCTTTCTGTTTTTTTATGGTACGCCTTTAGTGTTGGATGAATTAGTCGTTTCACACAGTAGAAAAATGTTTCTATGCGAAACAGCATTTTTTTTAAATAAAATTTTTATTTTCATTCAATTCCTGTTAATATTATTTGATGGAAAAACAAAAGAAAAAAAAAAAAAAGAAGGAAAATAAGGTAGCATAGAAAAAATATGTGTGCTTTTACAAAATGTTCAACTGTACAAATAAGATTTCATGAAAAAAAAAACCGCAAAACGTATAAAAAAAAAGCCCAGTTATCGAACTAAAATGAACTATCCAACACGCGTAGTTAGTTTTCCTTTGACAACGTAAGTTACAAAGGGAAAATGTTTCAACCCCTCCCTTTATGAAATTCTGGACACGGGCCTGGTACTACAGCTCGTTACAGACCCCTTTGTACCATCAGGAAGAAGAATCTTTGCTACTACGGTGCGAAATCGTCTTCACATTGCAGGTCTTTATGCAAGACCATCAGTTGTGTTTGTTCGCCTCAACGGACCACAGCGAGGGATCCACTTATGCTGGACAAGAGAACATGTTTCCTGAACCCAGCAGCAATGAGCTTCTGTGCTGTTCAAAAACCAGTCCAGATTTACATTGGAGAGTGCTCCAGGGCATCTACTGATCTGTAGGGAACAGCGCAATCGATACCTTTGATCCATATGTCCGCCCATACGCTGGTGATATTGGTAATGACTTCATTCTGATGGATTTTAATGCACGACATCTCCGAGCTCGGATTGTTGAGGAGTACCTTGAGGATCACGTTTTGGGACGAATGGAATGGCCAGCTTGATCTTGAGACCTGAATCCGATAAAACGTCTTTATGACTATCTTGGCAGATAGGTTGATGCTTTATATCCTCCTCCAAGGTTGTTACATGAGCTGGAACAGGGCGTACTCTGTGTCTGGTCTTCGTTTCCTATTCCGGTGTCCGACAACTTAATAAACAGCTTGGAAAATCGATACTGTAAATGAATTCAAGTTACGGAGGACACATTCCTTATTAGAACCCATTTTTGTACTGTTTTATGACATTTTACTACATATTACTGTAATGATCTGTTTTCTTCAAGAATGGATTTTTTCGCAAAGATTGCTTTTTTTTGTTATAAATCGTTTTTGCAATACACTTAAACAAATTTCTATGACGCATTCAATAAAAAACCATTTAATGCACATATACTCCAAATTTTTTGCTTCTACATTCGTGCATTTGCAAATCAGACGCAAAAACCGGTTGTACCTTAACTTTTTGAGGTCAGTGTATTACAGATAATATAAAAGTTAAATAGGGTAAATTGCTAGTTAACCCTTTCCGGCGCGGTGGTCACAAAAAAGGACACCAAATTTAAAAATTTCTTTAAAAAAAAGTTTTTTCTTTAAAACTCCAAAAATCGCTTCATTAGTTGCTTTTATTTCTCTTAAATGCAAACAGATGGCAGCACTATTAAATATGACTCTTTTTGTTGGCTTAATTTCTTGTTTAAAATACCTCGATTTTCAAGCTCAAATACAATATTTTTTTCAAGATTTTAAAATTTACACCATAAATTAAATTAGTCAACCATTTTCCCTCAGGAATCCTGAGCTAATCTATCATAATTTTGCAAAAGATTCGAGTTCATTTTTGAATGCATAAACAAAGTTTCTTTCCAGGTGTCCCCAAATGTGGACACTGCCCGTCTAGAGCATTGATCTCACTGTTGTGGGTGAAAGATGTAATTTGATACATTTCAGAAAAGGAGGACCAAAAGAATAGTTTACAATGGGCTTTTGTATATTTATTTTGGGTTCTTGACCCAGAACAGGTGAATTTGAAGGTCCATGACTGCACACATTTGAGATCTGCTTTTCCTACCAGACAGTTGTATACTTTTTTATTATCAGCTTTGATATTATTTTTTCTGTAAATGGTATTTATTATACAGTCGTATTTTTTCATTTAATATTTTATAGCACAAAAGGAATGCACATAAAGCAAGAACAATGTGCCAAAAATATTTTTAACATTTTAAGCTGCTTATTTAGATAATTTTATATAATCTATATGAACTTTCTTGAATTTTACTTCATCTTTATCTTGGAATTTTTATAGTAAAAATATTGAATTTTGTGTTCTAAATATTCTTAATGGCATAAATTATTGAAATAATTAGTAAAAATGCTTAAGAGCTTAAAATATTTGAAATTACTCCAATTGTCATACGAGGTAAACATAACCACTTCAGAAAACAAAATCTGCTCTAGGAGGGCGGTGGTCACAAACGGGGACACCACCCCCAGCTGGAGGGGATGAATTAAAAAAAATTTTGACTGTAAAATCTATGTCCAGCTAACCAATTTATCCCATCCATTGTGTTTTTTAATTATATTTCTAAAATTTTAATGACCCGCGCCTGTAAGGGTTAAGGGCAACTAACTAGTAATGGGCAGGTTTGTCTTGTATTGTCAATTACAAGTGTGTAATTGATATCCCCGGAACACAATCAGCGGATTCTCAAAACAGCATCAAACAGCACCCCAATCAGTTTTTCCATTCATAAGTTTATACAACGTAATTAATTATGTTAATGCTTCGCAGTCCTCAATAGGGAATTTTATATGTATTTAAGTTTTTAATGGGCTTCTTTCTTAAGGACCTGACCCGTTTTTTTCTCAAATCGCAGTTTCACTGTTATGCGCTCATTCCTTAACTTTTCCTATCATATAGCTATATTTTTTTCTATTAATTAAGGTATTTAAGATCCGTTTAAGCAAATGTTGCCTTAAGTAGTCAATTGAAAGTAAGTTTACTGATTTCCACATATGATCGTAATTAATTTGTTGGCAAGTCTTACTCTAAATTTTTATTTAAATTGGAAAAAACTTGAATAAAAAATACAGCAGTAGAGTAGTTCAGTTTGTTTTATTTATTTTTGTTGTTGTTGTTCAGACGAACCTTTAAAATGTGATTCGTCAGTTATCCGTTTTTATTATAAATCTGTATAGAATTTGCAAGTCAAGTTCAAATTTGACTATATTGTCAAATTCGACTATACTGTAAGAAAAATAAGTGTATAAATATTGTAGAATACGTTTTATGAATTTCATGAAAATAGTTGAATTCAGCTAGCAAGACAATTACTAAGTTATAATATGACCATAACTAAGCGAGTGAGACCATTAATGGTTAGTTAAATCAATGTATTCCAACGAATTTCAAGTAATATATATAAATCAGAATTGAAAATTAGTAAAGTTATCTCAGCTCTAAAAGTGCAATTTCTAAGTTCCAATACCATTCGAATTAGTTTTTCAATGAACTAGAATATAGCTAAATAACGAATAAATACCTTTGTGTTAAAAATTCAAAAAATCAGTAATCCAACGTCAGAAAGCACAAATAGTGCAAAATATTGCAGACACGTGTTTCGGTGTTATAAGGAACACCTTTTTCAATGCAAAGAAATGTGAGCTTCTGGATGAAAAGTCATCCGAGAAAAGCAACACGGTGGAACAGGAGATAGTATAAATATCAAAAACTAGAAATTAAACAAAACAAAAAAGATAAAATGACACCTGGAGGCAAAATAAATTATATAATTCCATCAGGAAAAAAACCGTTAAGTAATAAATTTTCCAAGAAAACCAATAAACAATGCAAAAAGTCCAAAAATGAAACCACTCTGAATAAATTAGCAATAAATTTACCAGCGGGAAAAACTATGTATGAAAGCAATGTATCAAATGGAGAAATGCATTTAAGAACAAAGTGAAGGATAAACATATTGGAATTAGTTAATCACAAAACGAAATAAGAAAGCAAAAAATGAAAAAAAAAATAAAAGTAAGAAATGTACGACGTTTACATAAAAAATAATATAAAAACTAAACCAATTTTAACAAAGGAGTCCACACAGAAGAAAAATAGGGAATTGCAGTAAGATTATTGACTAAATTAGAACGGTTCCTCAGGCTGTGGAAAGATTTCCAAAAATCAAGATCCAACGAATTGGGGATTTTTGGATAATTTGATAAGAGTTAAAATCAAAAGAATGATTTGATTCCCAACAGTGTTGGGCAATACTGGATTTATTCAGCTGTTGTTTCCTCACATAGTTTTGATGTTCTTTTAACCGAAATTTCAAAGAACGGCGGGTCTGTCCGATGTATCCGAGTCCGCAATTGCAAACAATTTTATAGATCCCACAACAATTAAGAGGATGAATAGGATCTTTAAGAGAAGAGAAAGAAAGTTTATTAATAGGAGAAAATACCACTTGGAATTGGAATCGCTTCAGAATCTTAGCAACCTGAAAACTAATACCAGGGAAGAAAGGCAGAACAACTAAATTCTTAGTGTTAAAAGTTCCATTAAGAGCAATATTTTGAGATTTTTTGCAAAGTTTTTTATAAATGGAATCAACTAAGGTGGGCGGATAGTCTCTATCAACAGCCACAGCTCTTAAATAGTTGAGTTCCGCATTAAGAAGCTCAGGTGAAGAACAAATATTCATTGCACGATAAACAAATGTGTTGAAAGCTGAATATTTTTGATTAGGAGGGTGAGACGATAATCTATGTGGGGGTAATGAAACAGCAAAAGATTTGCGATAAACTGTAGTTTCAAAACCGGACTCAGTTCGAGAAACAAGAACATCCAGAAATGGAAGGCAATTATTCTGTTCTTTTTCACAAGAGAATTGAATATGAGGATCAATGGAATTTAAAATAGATAAAGCATCATCAATGCTTAGTTGATCGTGATTCATAAGAACAAAACAGTCATCAACATAGCGAACATAGAATTGAAACTGTAGTTTCTGAAACAACTTGAGCTCAAAGTAAAAGTTGAAAGCTCGTTTTGAAAAAGAAATTAGCTAAACTTTGTAGAAATTCGAAAGTTGTTCCTTCGGAAAATTTACCAGTGGTAAATAAAAATGTTGTCGTTAATATTTCAAGTGTTCCTTTAAACAGTTCTCAAATTAATGCTCTGAAATGCAATGATAACTTTGCTCTGGCTAGCAAACCTTCTTTTTCTAAGCTTATTGCTCCTATTGAGAAAGCTTTTAAATTTAGTGCCTTATCATCCAATCAAAAAGATTGCGTTAGGCATCTGATTGCTTCTAATGTGGACTTTAATTCTAGAATTTCCAATCCCGTCTTTACTAATACTGTTAGTCGTACTGTAAAGAATTTAATTTCTAATTCTGATATTGTTGATACCAAAGCTGACAAGGGTGGTCAAATTGTTGTTCTTGACAAATCATCTTATGTTGACAAAACTAATGATTTGATTTCTTCTGGTCCATATTTAGAGATTTCTAAAGATCCGAGTGAAAATGAGTTAAAGGCTATTTCTTCTGCTGTCAAGTCTGTTCAGTCTATTCCATCAAATGTTAAACGCTCTGTTATTCCTTCTATTGCTAATTGCGCTAGATTTTATGCTTTACCTAAGGTACATAAAACTTGCATTCCTTTCAGGCCGAATGTTTCCAATATTGGTACGGCTTCTTAAAAACTTGCAAAATATTTAGTCTCTGTGTTTTCTCCTCTTATGAGTCATAATGTATTTACTGTAAAAAACTCTATCGATTTTGTCAAAAAAATTCAGAATTGCGTTCCAAATAATTCTTTTATGGCTTCTTTTGATGTGAACTCATTATTTACGAACGTTCAGGTCGAGGGTTCATTGTTATGCCTTCAGAGTAGACTGTCTGAATTTCATTTTACTTCTAAGGAAATTGAGGATTTAGTTTTCCTTACTCATACTTGTCTAAAGCAATGTTCCTTTGTTTTTAATGCTAAATTTTATACAATGTCGGATGGTTTGACAATGGGAAACCCACTTAGCCCCATCCTTAGTGATATTTACATGCATTACTTTAAACTCAAGTTGTTTCAGAAACTACAGTTTCAATTCTATGTTCGCTATGTTGATGACTGTTTTGTTCTTATGAATCACGATCAACTAAGCATTGATGATGCTTTATCTATTTTAAATTCCATTGATCCTCATATTCAATTCTCTTGTGAAAAAGAACAGAATAATTGCCTTCCATTTCTGGATGTTCTCGTTTCTCGAACTGAGTCCGGTTTTGAAACTACAGTTTATCGCGAATCTTTTGCTGTTTCATTACCCCCACATAGATTATCGTCTCACCCTCCTAATCAAAAATATTCAGCTTTCAACACATTTGTTTATCGTGCAATGAATATTTGTTCTTCACCTGAGCTTCTTAATGCGGAACTCAACTATTTAAGAGCTGTGGCTGTTGATAGAGACTATCCGCCCACCTTAGTTGATTCCATTTATAAAAAACTTTGCAAAAAATCTCAAAATATTGCTCTTAATAGAACTTTTAACACTAAGAATTTAGTTGTTCTGCCTTTCTTCCCTGGTATTAGTTTTCAGGTTGCTAAGATTCTGAAGCGATTCCAATTCCAAGTGGTATTTTCTCCTATTAATAAACTTTCTTTCTCTTCTCTTAAAGATCCTATTCATCCTCTTTATTGTTGTGGGATCTATAAAATTGTTTGCAATTGCGGACTCGGATACATCGGACAGCCCGCCGTTCTTTGAAATTTCGGTTAAAAGAACATCAAAACTATGTGAGGAAACAACAGCTGAATAAATCCAGTATTGCCCAACACTGTTGGGAATCAAATCATTCTTTTGATTTTAACTCTTATCAAATTATCCAAAAATGCCGAAGTTAGTTGGATCTTGATTTTTGGGAATCTTTCCACATCCTGAGGAACCGTTCTAATTTAGTCAATGATCTTACTGCAATTCCCTATTTTTCTTCTGTGTGGACTCCTTTGTTAAAATTGGTTTAGTTTTTATATTATTTTTTATGTAACCGTCGTACATTTCTTACTTTTATTTTTATTTTTTTCATTTTTTGCTTTCTTATTTCGTTTTGTGATTAACTAATTCCTATATGTTTATCCTTCACTTTGTTCTTAAATGCATTTCTCCATTTGATACATTGCTTTCATACATAGTTTTTCCCGCTGGTAAATTTATTGCTAATTTATTCAGAGTGGTTTCATTTTTGGACTTTTTGCATTGTTTATGGGTTTTCTTGAAAAATTTATTACTTAACGGTTTTTTCCTGACGGAATTATATAATAAATTTTGCCTCCAGGTGTCATTTTATCTTTTTTGTTTTGTTTAATTTCTAGTTTTTGATATTTATACTATCTCCTAATCCACCGTGTTGCTTTTCTTGGATGACTTTTCATCCAGAAGCTCACATTTCTTTGCATTGAAAAAGGTGTTCCTTATAACACCGAAACACGTGTCTGCAATATTTTGCAATATTTGTGCTTTCTGACGTTGGATTACTGATTTTTAGAATATAGCTATTCATTTCCCTTATTTGAAGCATTAATATTCTTGTCGGAATTATTAATATGAATGATATTTAACTAAGGTTTTTTTTATAGTTTAAAAATGAAACAAAAAATGCATTTACTTTATCTGATTGCAAAATAGTTATTTTCATTTAAGATTTTAAATTCATGATTTAAATTTTCGTCTTTTTTAAACAAAATTACATTTTTCTGTGAGCTCTCTGCAGTTTCAATCACTTTTCGTTTATAAAACCAAGCGCATAGGATTTAGTGATTTAAATTTGCAAACGTGTATAACCTTTCGACAACAATTCTTAAAATTTTATTTACCAGCGGGAACAAATCATGGGGAAGATAAAATAAAATTTGAAATTTTACTTTGAAATTTTATTTAGAGTTACATTTCACATTTAGTTTGCGTTTATTCTTGGATGTTTTGCTAGCTAACATAAAGAAGCAAAATGCCCACAGCACATTTCAAGTTTCTTGTGAGAGAAAAATAAATCTTATTCGATCATTTAACTTGGGAATGGTGCTCAACTCATACCACAAAGCAAATTTTCCAAAAAGGACTCAATGTAATAACTATAACTATGTAATAATTATGTGAAACTCTTTTAAATTCATTAATCTATAAGTCATGTTGAAATATGCTCGGTATATAAATTTAAAACTGCCTCTTGGACTGATAGTAATATTCTTAAATAAAGTTTTGCTCATATGTACATAAATTCAAAAACGAAGATTTTTTGTTTCATAATTTTTTTCTCGTACTTACATGACAAAGACAGCTTACATGTGTGGCAAAATCGATTTTAATACTTCAAATGATTAAATTAAAACCTTTTCGAGGATTACACATTGCGATGAAAAATAAATGCATCTGTTTTTAAACGTATCTTTATTATCGTTTCGAATTTTTGTGAAAATCTTTTACAGAAAAATATTTCCTACTGTTAATGGAAATTGCATTTTAAATTCATTCATCGAAATCGGCTTGCTTCCTTCAACAGGCGAGGAGTTTAAAATTCTTTCGCATCGTTCTAATAATGCAAATAAATAATTGAAATTGAAACTTGCAGAACTGAAGTAAAAAGACATCTTGCAAAAACGTTATCTGAAAAATTATTTAGCAGCCGATAAAAATAAATTTTTAGAAAGAAATTTGTGCTTTATAATCAGAAATGTAAACGTGTTCTTTATTTATCGCTTTAAACTCAAAAACAGTTTCATATATAATTGACAATACGCCGGCAGATAAAGTGCGTATGCGTTTAATAAAGCCATTGCCAAGTTAATTAATGATACGTTATCTAAAATTTCACAACGTTGCAAAAATCATTTTAAAATTGTATTAAACAAATAAGTTTCTTAATATCCTCAGGAGCAGTGCTTTTGCTTAAATCTTATTTAAACCCAAAATGAAAAAAAAAAAAAAAAGGTGAACCAGAAAAAATATACGCTAATGTAAAAGAAAACTTTGTATCCAGGTTTTGTTTTTCTATGTCAAGTAGGGTTTGTATCGACGTGTACAAACGACAGAAAAGAAGTCACGAAAATAAGATTGTAAAAGAGCAAAATATTAAAGATTTTGAAACCATAAAAAAATTAAAATGATTTTCGATTGAAGTATATATTCAACTTCGACATTTTTGCTGTCAATGACTTTGGGCTACTCGAAAATTTAAAACGATGTTTTTATTTTTTCTTTCTTTCTTTCTTTCTTTTTTTTTTTTTTGAGAATGGTCCCTGTTTGAGCGTCCACATTCCTGACGGAAATCTGAAGCATTAAGCTATTTTGAAGTTATTCATTGTTTTTTTTATACATTTACTCTACAGTACATTTGAAAACAAACATTGTAAAAAGGTAAAACAAAAAAAAATGAAGAAAATGAAAACTTTGCAAAAAGCATTATGAAATTTGAGTAAATATGAAAATCCTTTCCAAGTCACCCGTTTATACACATTGACACTATGATTACGAAACACATTTATCTTAAAGCTTCCCAAGAGCAAAGCATTGCACTATTCGATTTTCGATTTCGAGCAGTCTGAATGTACTCTACGAAGTGATATCTCATTCGATTTTGACGACCACCTTGAGAATTCTCTCTGAATTTTGTTTATGAAAAATTGCTTTTTCGTCTTGGAAGTAGCTTTTTTCCCCCTTTGTTGAGTTCAGCAAAAGTGACAAACGTGAAATATTTACTTTTTTCTCCACATTTCAAGCAATTATGAGAAAAGTGTGTTTAAATTAAAAAAAAATCAAGTTGTCAAGTTTAAATGAGTGACTTTATATTTGCTTAGATAGTCACTTCAGGTTTTATTTCAATTCTTTATATGATTTTAAAGTAAAATAAGGTTAATTAAAATACATCAAAACCCGGATCAAATGTTGCAGTTTGATGTAAAAAATGATCTTTAATCTCGTTTCTAATATTAGAACAAAAGAAACATTTTTGAACCCAAAAGCTGTTTACATGTGTATGTTGTTAATTTTTTGTTCGAGTGCAACATAAAAACACCTAAGTGGCTGAACAACAAATTTTGGTTAACTCCGGCATTAAGTTGTTCGATATACAAGCAGGTTTTGTAAAAGCAAACGTAGGTTGAGGTTTTGGTTTAACTACAATGAACTGTTGTAAACAGTTATTTTTAACAGTTCCACGTTTATCTTTTTATAATGCAAAATGAACACTGCTTTAATTAGGGGAGTAATCAAACCGTTTTGTAAATATTACGTTTTTGCTGTTCAAGTTTAGGGCACTATGGAAAAAAATTTCAACACCCAACGCAATTTGTCAAATGTTTGTTTTGCTGTTGTTGAAATGTGAAGTAAAAGTTCTTATTAAAATTGAAATAAACATTTTCCTTTATATATTTTTTCTTAGCTCGGTTTTTATTAAACTATGGATTTCTTAAAGTTTCAATGTCCACAACTTCAATAATGATAATTCTTACACCTACTTTCTCTCGAGCATGAGACGTTATTCCGAACCTGCATCAGATGAGATTACGTCTAGATGTATAGTTACTTTTAGGCGGTTTGAAAGCATAAAAATAAGTGCTAACAGAAACGTACCCAGCTTATTTGTTTGTGTGGTATCACTTTCCTAACACTTTCTATATCTCTGACAATTTTATTTTCAGTCTTTAATCTGTACGTATTACAGATATGAAAATAAAACGGATGTGTTCTGTAGGTATGATAGCTTATTAATAGCTCAGTTATTCTACTGTAAAATTAGGCGTTTCCTTTTACACATGAGTCGCATTTATTGTCCTATTTAAGATGAAAATCTTTCTTATATCAGATCTTTGTCACTAAACGATGTTTTATTTATTCTCAAAGCTGGATTTAATAATTATGAGGAAGAAGTACATTACACGACGTAGCTGAAGTAGGAAAAACACAATTCAGAAATATACGTAAAAATCCATTATCGTAATTATTATACTAAAAAAATAATAGAAAGTGGCGAAGGGGCATATAAAAAAATGTCAACTTTTTAATACTGTTTCCAAAACAAATTTTACAACTGATGCTTGATTATTTTTTTAAATCCAAAAACACCTTATTTATCAAACTGAAATACGAATAAACGGTTTACTATTTAGACAAATTTTGGCTGACATTAATTAATATTAAATTTAATTGCAAAAAACACTCCTTCACTAAGTAATTATAGTAAATTAATCGAAAGCAAATTTTTCTTTCATTCTTTATTCTTTGATGAACTGTTGCAAAGGTGCTGCATTTTTGAATAGATTTTGCAATATAAATACTAGTTCACGCTAATATAATTAAGTGGAGGTAGAGGAAATCAAAAACGGACAAAGAGTTGTTAGAAGTTACTTCAAAGAAATTATATAAGTAGATAACTAACTTAAAATAATGAAGTTTGCTCTGCCGTTCATATTTTTTTTCAATACATAATGCGTATAAATCAGTTAACCTAATTTATTATTATATATACGCTTTGTTTCACTCATAACATTTTGACAATTTTGTATTATCCTTTGTTATTATAATCTCATTATTCTAGAAAAGTATAGCAAGTAAAGAAGCGATTTTTTCCCGCTGAACTGAAGGTTTCACATTTATCTCATCTTTATCAATATTGCAAGAGGATAAGCGTTAATAATAAAAAATATGTTCTTGGATGGAAGTCCGATTAATCTCTCATCATCCTCTTCTTTCATAATTGGAAGGATTTAGAAATTATGGTTTCCGAGATTTTTACTTTTAGTACGTTTAAAAGTTCCAGCAACGGTTAAAAAGAAAGTTTCAAGCTGTAAAGCTGATTTGAAAGTTATATACTGTGAAAACGTACTCGATTCTTAACTTTTAGTCGTTTCAGTACAGTTGATGATGCTATAAAGCCCTTACTTAGCAGAAACTAGAGAGAGAGTACGGTAATTAGAATTTATTAAAAATTTAATTTTAGCAATAAATTTAGTTTTGCACGTTTTTTTAAAGTGATATATAACTATGAGGAAATATATTACAACCGCTCAGTAATAGAGACATTACAGCTTTGAACGTAAAAGAGTCGAATATAGTCCAACCCTGCTATAGTGAACCGTCTGGGGACCTAGCAATATCGTCCACCATAACCAGTGGTTCACTATATAAATATTCTATGGAAAAATATTTTTAGTACATTCAAAAATAGTGATCAGAAAAGTTATATCCATGGGAATAGTGAACCATTCCAGCAGAGCTCCTTTCATGTTTTCCCTTTGAGCCTGGTACAATTTCTTGGCAGAGTCTTTATTTTTTCGTAGGCAGATAGAATCACACTGCGATTTTATCAAACGTTTTAAACTGTAGATTTCAACAAGGATAATTAATCCCTTGCATAGTGCTAACAAATTGCTGCCATCTCTAATACATTTTATGTTACATTTTTTTTTACAGAATTTGTCATGTTTACAGAAACTTTAGCAGCTCATGCAAAAAAAAAAAAAAGTAATCGTAAGATAAATACGAAGAGCCACTGTAAAAACAGGGAAATTCTTGAGGTGACTTGTCAAAAACATATAGATGTACAAGCATTTTCCGGCAGTTGGTTCCAAGAATTAGGAAGTGGCGAAGAAAAGAGGTTTGACCTTGTAACCAATGGAAGAGGAAATACGTGTTTTAATGTATTTTTTCGATTGTAAAGATATTTAAGACATGTGTTAAGAATGAAAATCAGATTGAGGAGGAGGGTTGGACAAAGTTTCGAATAAAATGTATGTGTGCACTTTGAGGCAAAATAAGTTTCTTCTTATTTAGAAAAGGAAGAGTAGGAAATGATGTTATTTCAAACTTTTGGCCGTAAACTACAAAGAAAGAAAGGGAAACTTACATTGGAGAATATAGAGTAAGTATTTTAATCGTTTTTACCAATAAAAGAAAATCAACGATACCTATCAGGAAAATCTAACTTTTACACTATGAATAATTCAGGGAAAAAATATATAATGCAAAATCTGCATAATTTTGCAATTTCCCCCCTTTTTTTGTGGAATAGTGATTAATGTAAGAGAAATTCAGTGTTTAAGCGTGTGCAAAATACGGGTTTAAAGATTAAGCTTCAAACTTATCAGCTGAAGTGTCAGGTAGCTCTTTTTGAAATTGTTTTGAATGTCATCCCATGAGAGATTCTAGTGGATTAAATGTGGGAATTTGTTTGAAAAAAAGATTTTTAAGAGACTAGGAACTTTTTTTTCATGGGTCTTTAATTTACTAAAAAAATGCTATTTCCCGTTTTTTAAATCATACTTTTTTTTGTAGTTTTATGCAGACCACTAACGGTAAACTAGTTTCGTAAGTACTTTTAAGGAGAAGGCTATGCATAAAAAAGGAAAAATCCACAATCTAAGTAATTATACGTAAAATATTTGTTAGGTTTGCAAAGCAGTTTGCATAGTCACATAATAAAACACAGGTTTAACTTTCTTCTTTCATCTAGGTGTTTGTTTAAAAATGTTTTTTCATATTTTTCGGCATAAAACCAGAAAATAGAACTCACTCCTATGAGCCCCATGTCCTGAAATATTTTTTCGCTGTAAAAAAAATAATAAAATGAAAAATAAATAAAGAAATATTGTGCAACCTAAATTCCCAAATATAATTATGATTAAAAATTAACTAAGGTATGCTTATAATATATATTTTTGGGGATGTACTGGCTCTAAATATTTATTAATGCTTTGTTACATATTTAAGTTCATTTTAATTTTAATTAAGTATGTGGATGCAAGTTGAATAATACAGTAAGGGTCTTTACTGAAGATCTGAGATGCGACTCTGACTATGCAAAATGAGATGGTTCAAAAAAAATAAATAAAATAAAATAAAATATATATATATATATATATATATATATATATATATATATATTTATATTTTACAACATAATATTTTCTTTGGACAGGATATCATTGGAGTGAGTCCTTTACTCTGGTGTTATGCTGAAAAACAAGTGAAAAATTGTAAAACAAACCCTTGAAAAAAGATCAGTATATTTTAGGTTGGAATACCATTATGAGTATCCCAACTTGCTTCAAAATTAAACGAAACAAAATGTTTTTATTTAATTACAAACTTAAGCTTAAACTATTTTAAATCCATTGACGTACACTGTATGAAGCTTAACAGCAGTATATAATTTAAAAAATATATATTGTGTAGCAAAATATTCTTTTTACTGAAGTATAAGTTTTTAGTGAAGTATATAAGATGCGCTGCATTTTCTTTCAACTATTTTTCAGAAAACCACAAATCAGAATACGCTCTCAAACTTTCAAATTTAACAGTAAGCAGGTCTATATATGTAAGTAATGTATTTTCTTATTGAAACAAAACTATACAAGTTCAATAAACATAGTATAGGTTAGAAACCCTTCAATGTGATTTGCAAGCTTATATTTTCTATATTTTTCTTTGAAATATGCTGATTACTATGTTTTTTTTTCTTTTAAATCTTGTTCAAATGTGCCCCTTGTATGTTAACAAGTTTCCCTTATAGGGGAACACGTATAAACAACTAAAGACATTTGGAAAACATGTTACGAAGTAAAGAAATAATTTATTAAAAAATCTCGAAAATATATTTACAGATATAACACAATGAAAATACTTTTAAAACAAGTAAACATTTTTGCTCTGAGAAATTGCTAAGATCTTTCAAAGAAGAAATAAATGAAAAAAATCGTTCACATGTGCCCCCTTTTCCCAACATAATTTGACTGCTCTATAGAAACAACAATTTCAAAAACAACGAATTAATTGTTTAAGTATATCGCCGAGTTGATATGGCTCCGACGATGTGGTTTTCAAATTTAAGACAGTCAAATACTAATTTTTGAAACCTTGCACTTGCTCAGGAATGAAACAATATGTGCTCATTTTTGAGGTATTTGTTTGGAGTATTAAATAATTTTAAAATTTAGTATTAACCGAAACTCATTTTTGAGTATAAAATAAGTCTGCACACTATTTGAAAAGTGGGTACTCATATTTGAAACAAAAGGTTTCAAGAAATTTTGAAAGCATGAATGTACTCATTTTTTAAAACTTAATTTTTCTCAGTATCTGCACTCCTTATGAACTTTAATAATTACACAGAACACTACTTCGTAACATGAGCGCTTTACTCAGTAATCAAACTAGAAAAACCAAAGTTAATATTTTAGGTTATTAAGGTTAAAAAACATTGTGCTTCACTTTATCATTTTCTTTTTCATTGGCTTTAAAATGTGCTACATGCATTTTTTTTGCAGAACTACAGTAGTCAATGCAAAGTTTAACTAATATTTTAAAATTAAATTAACAGATTTAACATATTTCCGTGATATGAAAATATTTAATGCACGGTTAGTATGATAAAAGTATTAATCTAATGGCTCAAGCAGCTACATTTTTACTAACTCTAAATGCAACGTTCTTCTAAAAGCTTAAGAAAATATTAAAACGCTCCATTCATTGGTACCTTTAATACGTAAAATTTCTTAAATTTCAACCCAAACCCAGAAAATAAAAGTGAGTTTTTGAAGCTTTCAGCTGAGTCCATGTACTGACATTCTATTTAAAGAATTTGAGTTCAATATTTTGCGTATCATAGATTTTCTAAGATGGAATTTAATAACTTGTCCTTCTCTTATTTCCTAAGCCTTTATTTTGTTTCGACTAGGATATCGAATACTTTTCCGTGAAAAACCTCACGTGGATTCCTTATTTGTACTTTTGTGAAGTTATGCTCGGAAGAGATTATAATAGAGCCTTAGGAGTAGAGTTTCAAGTTGAATTTCTGAAATCTTCTTTTTTCTTTGAATTAAACAGTAGCAAGATAAAAATATTAGAGGATTTTTTTTATTTTTATTATTATTTCGACATGTGTTTCATGGCAGTTTCATTTTTCAGGCAAAACGTCATTCTTGCTCTTTTGCTGTACAATTCTGTTTTCTTTTTCATCTATAAAGTTTTTGGTTGCTAACTTATCTCTTTTGGAGTAAAATAAATTTGATATGCTTATTACATAGATTTTAGCAGTAAATCTGGTAACTTACCCTCCAAAGTGATTAGTATTCTTGTTTTAGATATGGACAGTTCGGAAGAAAAGTGTCATTTTGCACAATAATTTTTCAAATTTCAATATTTTGCAAGGGTTGTTTGAGAGTCAGAAAAACAATGTATTATCTATATTTCGTTAAACTAAAAAAAATCACAAAACAGCTTCATTTATTTTTTAGATATTAAGGGTTGGATTTGTAAATTTGACAGCTGTAATAAATGCAATTTTTTACCTAGTTTCCCTTGATTTTGATTGATGATTCAATTGATAAATTAAAACTTAATAAAATATATTATCTTGAATCACAGTGAATCTACTAAAAATGCGCCTAAAGAATTGAATATTTTTAAAATACCTAACAACTAAGTTTTTGAATGAGTTTTGATCAACGTTATAGATTATAGCATCCGAAGTCTAAAAAATTAGATTCCAAAAAATCAAACATCTGAAATATTAGAAATAATATAATTTTACCCACTGTCTATCTTTACTATCCATTTATCATATTTATAATTTTTACACTGAATGGTAAAGGCATTTTAACATATTTCAGCTGAGGCGACACAAAATATGGGCACTTTCGTAAAAATTTTACATATTTTGAACAAAGGTTTACTTAATATAAGCATAAAAGGAAAGAAATTGCGCAATAATGATGGCTTAAATTGAAATATTTTTATGAAATATTGATTAATATGCAAAATAATGATAGAGATATGGTCTCTGGAAATGTTTCACGAAAGAACAACTCACCCGATGCAGCAGCCTTAAAATTTCGGCTATTTTCTAAATTAGCAGACCTATGCATGCGATGTTTGAAAAGCATTCGTATCTTAAAAATCAGTGTAACGAAGCTTTCTGAAAATTCTGGAAAGGCTAAGCAGGTAAATGATAACTAACTCATTAAAACACCGTTTCGAAACAATTTATTTTTAAAACGAGTGAGTATGAGATTTTTAGAGATTTTTAGAGATTTTAAGTTCAGATCTCTGTTGTAGTAAAATAATTTTTTACCACGCGACAATACTATTTTACTACCTTTAAAAACCCGACTTCAGAAACAAAAAATATAATAATTTCATTTTAGTGTTTATTTTTATTATAAGTACATGCTATGGCGGAATTTTTAACGTTGTATTGCACATTTCTAAGGAAAAATTACTTTTAATCCTGAGAATGTAACGAGACATAAGAAACAGGTTAGAAGAAAAAACCGCAGTCTCTCGCAAAATACATTATTGCGTAACAATCGGTAAAATGATAAAGTCTGCATTTCTCATATGACTGAATCTGTCTTTTTGGGAAATATTACGTAAAAAAGCATTGCGGATGTCCGAAACATATCAAATTTTATCTGGTTAGTGTCTAATCTTCTTTCAGCTGTTTCAGATTTTTTGAAGAATATCAAATGGGTTGGGTAGATATAAAAGCAACAAATGTTTAAAAGTAGTGGAATGTGGGAAAAAAGAGAATAGAGTTAAGATGCCTTACGTCTTTTTTACAAAATGAACAACAATGAAAGAAAGATTAATTTTGCAATAAAAATTGAAATAAATGTTTTTTTTTTCCAATTTTGGAAATATTTTTGAACCTTAGAAAAAAGGAGAAAATTTTCCCTTTTTTTTTCATCAGGAAAAATAAAAAATAAAAAAAAAATCTAATGAAATGTTTTGCATTTGATTTTTTAAAACACTGCTTCTAAATAAGCCCGCTGACAGTGGGTTACCCCCTATTATTTTTAAATTTTCATGTCTAGTTAACATAATGTAATTTTACTGACACTAATATGACAGTTGGCTCAAAGAAATTGGACTCAATTTTGAAATTATTTTGAGGAAAAAAGGAAAATAAAAAAAAATACAATAATAATTTAAATTTTGGCAACTTGAATTCAAATTAGTTTTTCGCAATCACGAGTGTAAGAATGTAGGCGTATGTGTTTTTGTCTGTGTGCTGGCATGAGTGTGTGGGCATGTATGTAGGTATGTGTGTGAGTAGGTATGTGTGAGTGTATGTGAGTAGGTGTGTGACTGTGTGTAGGTATGTGTGAGTGTATGTGAGTAGGTGTGTGACTGTGTGTAGGTGTGTGTGTGTCTAGGTGTGTGACTATGTGCAGGTGTGTGTGTGTGTGTAGGATATGGACGCAACCTGGAAACTGTTTTCGCTAGAGGAGCAGCAGCATCGGGATGGGCCGGTCGACGGTGGTGCTGCAGAGGAAGGCGGGGGAATATAAAAATATAGGAACGTCATTCAAAGCTCAAATGAGAACAATAAGCAATGTGATTGCTCAAAAATAAGTCGAAATTATAAGAGAAAAATATGATGTAGAAATTGGCATATTAAAAATACGCATTACGATCGACCGATTATCAACAGCTGATTAATCGGTAATTGGTCAATTTGCTTATCAGCACATCTCAAATATGCATAGGTGATGAGTCAAATGTAACCATTGTTATGCTGTAGGGAATTTAAATTTATCATGGGGTGTTTGATAGCTGTTTGGACAGCTAAAAAGCCATTTTTTAACGAAAAAAAAGTGGTCATGAAAAAATCTAAAATCTCTTTACAGCAAAAATTTATAATATTGCGAAATTCATGATAATTTTAAGCTTAAGTTGTTTTATCTTTGTACAAAACGTTAGTAGCAATAATATTACATCGTTGAAATACACTAGCTGCAAAAAATAAATAAATAATAATAATAAATATTTTAGACAAGTGCATCATGGTTACAAAGATCCCCTTTTAAATGCAATGAAATGAGCTTATGGATGAAAAGACAACCGATGTCTTTCGATTTTTTCGGACATTTTCCCATGTGCAAGCTCATGTTTTTGCACTAAAAAAGGGTTTCTTGGAACCACGAAACACATGTCTGCTATGTATTCGTGCATTTTCACTTTGTTACAATGTTTTTAATAATCCATTTTCTTTTTCATGAATAAAAATTGCGGATTAAACATTGATAACTGAAATGTTAAGTGCATTGTAGGAAATTCTACGTTTTTGAAGGAACTATTTGAAATGTCTGGTATGTATTTTTACTTTGCTTAAAATCTTTTTCTTTAGTTTTACTTTCAATGATTAAACTTTAATTGAATGCTTTATTTTTAGTTAACGAAAAAATGTTTTTATTTGAAAATTATTATTACAATTATTATTGTAAAAAAAAAGAAAAATAATAAACCTCTTTTCCTGTGTGCTTTCTTTTTCTATTTCTCCCCTTTTTGTGTGCATATTAGTTTCAGTTATTATTTTCAGTGATTAATTTACAAAAAATACTTTTTTTAAACAAAAAAGAGGCTCACTAAACGTAAGAATTTAATAGCGTGTTTTCTAAGACCAAGATTTTTTCCCTCTGAAATAAATGTTAACTTTTATTTGAAATTGATTTTGTCGCTCGACGAATTCCAATTCATAGTGGCTCGACGGTACACGTTACAGTACATTCTTACAGTTCTGAACAAATTAACACCTTGAAATTGTAAGTACATACCGATGGACTTGATCTCACAGGAGTTTTTTTTAAAGATACAAAAAGTAAAACATATATCATCAGTAACTTTATCAGAATCTTTTAGATATCATTAACTATGTCTAACCGGATTGTAACGCCCTACGTTTTTCTTTATTTAAAGAGCTGCTTTTTGAATTAAATTCATTTTTAAACCCTTAACATGCAAAGATACGAAATGTTTTATGGTAAAAACATTGCGAACGGAATTCCAACGAAAATTCTTTAAATACCTAGAGATTAAAAGTAAGAAGCTTGTTCGCTGAAAAAATACATGTTGTCGCGCAAGCAAAATTAGACGGTTACTATCGCAACGAGGGATAACGCGCTTATCTTTTACGGCAGGTCGTAATTCATATCACAAACAGGAATAAAATTTTAGACACTTGACCATATTGTTGCTGTGGTTCGTGATAAAAATGTTGAATAAAAGAAAAGTGGAATGTTTCTGTTTTAGCAATTTTTTGTTGAATTTTTTTGTTGATCCGTGGTTTCTCTTTCAGTGCTATTCTCGAAAGTACTACTAATCAAGTTCAATATATGAAATGTTGATTTGCGTTACAATTAAGAATCATTTCTAACAAAATGATTTAAATCAACGACATAGAAGCTATTTTTTCCCAAAACTATGGTAAGCAAGTCTTTCGGGGTTGCAAGAAACTTCTTTTTCAGCATTGGAAAGTAAGGTTTCACTATAGCAAGAACCGCGCTTATGCAATGATTTTGCAAAGTTGTGCTTCAACTAAGATTCTTTTAATTTGTAGTTTTTCACATACTAAGCCATTTACTTTGCAAACTATTTTAAAAGGATTTAAAAGAATTTTTCTGGAAATTGTGAGGGGAAGATGTTAGATTCACGAATACGAATTTAACGAGGTGATGTGTGCATCACATAACTTCCTTTTACTCCAATTTAATGTCATTTCCCCATTACTGGCAATTTTAATGTGATTCAATAGTTTATTCTCTAAATATCACCGACAGTGGCCAAATTGAAACCAGATTTTAAAAAGAAAAAAAAAAGTCGCCAAATTTGTCGCCAAGTTGCCGACAAAACTTGGCGACCAAAAACTGGCAATATATCGCCAAGTGTCAGCCAAATTATAACACCACTTGATTTTACATCGAAATTAACAATGATTTCCCCCAAAAAAGGGGCAAAAGACCCCTTTAGGAACAACCAAATGCAACCAAAAGGGGAGGTGCACAACTAGACCCCACTAGGAGTCTACGTACCAAGTTTAAACTTTCTAGGGCGTACCGTTCTTGAGTTATGCGACATACATACGCACATACGCATATACGCACATACATACATACGTACATACAGACGTCACGAGAAAACTTGTTGTAATTGACTCGGGTATCGTAAAAATGGATGTTTCGCCTGTCTATCCGTTCTTAGGCACTTATCCACTTGTGGTCGAGTCGAAAAAAAACTCAACACTCATTCGGGGGTGAGTAAAATGGAAATTAAGGTCGATTTTTGAGTGAAAATTTTTTTGCGAATACAATACTTCCTTTTTTTGTAAAAGGAAGTAAAAATGCAAAAAAAAAAAGTAGTTTTAATGATAAAACTTTCTTTTTTACCAAAAAAAAAAAAAAAAAAAATGGCATGCACAACAGCTTTATCAATGCACATCTATATTTAGGTCTTAACTCGATTTCTTCAAACATTTTAAACACATGCTAGTAGTTTTAAATTAACCCTAGCTATATTCCTTAATTGATCATGCCATCCTGTCTTCAACCACAGCTTTAGACGGCAAGAGGATATATCAGTAGTTCAGATGTTGTCTGTTTGGAATTAAATCGTCATACCTACTTCAGGAACATACTTCATTATTTTTATCGCATCAGCTTGATTTCTTACTAACATTAATCTCTTTTGGCAATATTTTGGAGTTATCAGTTCAATATGCTGTTTCGTCTGGAATTAGTTTTGAAAAATCTAAAATAAAAAATTTTATCCTGAAACGTAAGTTGAAGAAAACAGAGTACTAAAATGGAAAATAAATTACGAAGAAAATACTGCTTGGCATTAAAAATAAAATTCCAATGGATTAAGGGTTCAGATAAAAATCATCAGAAACTAATTTCCCGTCCTGAAAAGGATTTCATTTTTTCGAAAAGTTCAATCATTGAGAAAATATTGTTTGTTTCTATTAGCCTACATTTTATTGGCATTAAATATGAAGCTTCTTGTCGTGGTTTCTTTTTAATATGCGACTTGGTAACGAAACGAAGTTATGTATAAAATATTGCTGTGAAATATTTACTTCTAACAGTCTTTCTATTCAGTTTTGAGCATGATATATCGTCGCCTTAGAGGAACCATAAGACATCTTATCCCAGAAAGAGTAGTAAGATATCCTACTGTTGCTATGAGGCGACGATCATCATGAGTAGGACGTGAATTTGATTTTTTTTTCCATTGTTTAGCTTTTCTTTACCAATTACATACACTGCAAAAAATAACTGTTGTTTTTACAGTAATATACTGTTTTTTCCTACAGTTTAATACTGCTCTGCTAAATAACAGAGAAAAACTGTAAAAATGTTTTAGATTGCGCAAAACGATGCGCAAAAGGTGTTTCTTTTCATACGGGAAGATAAAATAATGAATTCAAGGTATCAACAGCCATTTTTGTTGATATTTCGGCTGTGTTGAGGCAGGATTGCTCATTTGCAATCCAAGTTAAAGGTAAGTGCTAGTCATATTATTCATTCCCTTTTCCTCAAAATGTAGTTTTCTTTATCATCGAGAATGTATGTAAAATAGCAGTGTTTATTTTGAAATCGTAATTCGTGTCCCAATATTCGTTGATGTTGACTTTGCAATTTCTTTTAGTTGTTAAGATGTAGCGATTGCATTATAGCAAAAATCTGAGTAATTGTTGTGATTCTGAATGTTTTCTGCACGTATGATAGTTTTTAAACCTTTTCTGAAACTCAAATTTGATTTTAAAAGAAATCAATTCCTTCCTTGATCGTATTTAAAATTATAAGACTTTGTTTACGATTATATTTTGTGTTGTATAGGATGTGAGTACTTAAAATATAAATTCTTATGTTTTCTAGTAAATTTTTATCGTATCGCGATTGACTTCTTTCTTCTGTTTTCTTTCTTTCTTATATTCTGTTTTAAATTCTTTAACAGTTTGCATTTAATGATCAACTTTACGTTATAGCGTCAATAACTTTTATAACCTGTACATAATTTGATGAATAAAATGTAAATGAATAAAATAACAACGTGACCGAGAGACATGCAAACAGTATCACGATTACTGATATTTTTTGTTGAAGAATTTGCCATTCTGGAAATACAATACTCTGATGTCTGAACGACTCAAAATTCTCTGAAATCTGGAGCCAGCTTTCATACTTATCGATCAAAACTAAAATAATAATAATTAAAAAAATCATCAATGAAGCACTCCAAAGATTAACTAATAAAAATTAAGCATCTTTAGATACAAACACGAAACCCTTGTGTTTTAAAAGTTTTATATTTGCGTCGGCAGGAAATTAAAATCTTAATTAAAATGCACTAGTACCATTCAAAGTTGTGAACATAAAATTCATTTTAGAAACTATATCCAAAAATACTCGATGGGAAGTCACGGGAAGTCTCTATGACTTCCCCAAAATTGCCATATTGGAAAAATTTTATCTCACGATTCGGCAAATTTGGGGACCCAATTGTAATCTTGCAATTTCTGAATTTTCGAATGTCCAAATTTCATTAGATATTGTACTTAATTGTGCGTACTTAATGTGTGCATGCACCAGTATTTTATTAATCGGCAAATATGTAAGTTCCATTTGACAAATTGAGATTATACGCCTTCCAAACATATTTAATAATGTTTAGGCCGTGCCTGGCTATATTCTTAAAATTTTCAGCTTTTCATTTCTGATCTGACAGTGTTGCGTTCTCGTCAAAACTACTGATTTTTAATTTAAAGTAGAATATTTACATTATTATGCATTGTTTGTCATATTTTATTCGCCTTGAAGGACATGCTCATTTGGAAAAGTAGATGAATCGAGAGCTACAGTAGAATTAGAAACTCTTGTAACTTTGAACTCGTCAGTTTACTTACATTTTAACTTTTAGAACCCTTTGAGTCTTAAAGTTTGGCATCAACGTGTTTATGATGAAGGTAAAACTATATCATAGATACTGAAAAATGATTCTTTACTTCACTGTCTTTCACTGCATATAAAAAGTAAAAATATGTCAGATTGTTATTCGTGTAAAATGAAAAAAATCGGAGAATTTTGTTTAAACCTGTAACGGAGATTCAAGCCAAAGCCGGGTAAGATCTTTTGCATTTAAATGCGATGGATTCCTTAGCAGTTGAGTTCTTTAGGGAGGGGGGTATTTTCACAATAATAGACGAATTTCAAGAAAGTCTTTGGTTTATTTCTTAAAGAAGAAAAGTGAGGTTTTCAAATACTTTGTCAGGTTTTAAAAGAGAACACAGAGATATTTGCGGGAAAGATCCGCTAACAGAAAGGAATTTCTGACCCCCCGGGTTTGAAATTTACCTTAGCGACCAAAGCATAAGAATCGAAAAAACTAACAAATCCTTCAGTTAACAAAGTAGCGTCATAGAACACCATAGTTCAACATTAGTGAATGGAATTGGGACACTTTTAAATGAAACGGGTTTGCCTCAGCAGTTTTGAGCCGAAGCAGCTGTGTGCTTCCACTACTTACGGACTAGAGCGGTTTTAAAAGGAAAAATCAAAACATTTTTTGAGCTATTTCGGGGAAGAAAGCCATCTATTAAAAAACCCCTTGTTTTTTTTTTCCCCCCCGGCTGTATTTCTTATATTGGACTTCCAAAGCAGAAAATAAACAAATTGTATATGAGAGTTAATTAGGGAGTCATGGTAGGATATGCGTTTCATACGAAAGGTTATATAATTTGGTATTCCGAAAATCGCGAAGTGACAGAAACGCTGAATGTTAAATTCGATGAAAATAAATTCTAGGCGGGGGGGGGGGGGGGGGAGAGGGAAAAAGGAACTGGAAACAAAGGAATACAGTTTTATTTCACTACTGAGTAAATCTGAAGTAGAAGAAGAATATCCTGAAAACCATAATATAGCATGTTGAGGATAAAATTGGTTAAAGAAATACCAAGGCAAAGTAGAGAATGCAGGGATATGTATTATTCTATTGACACGACGGTTCTAAAGTCCGAATCGCGAAGCCGAGGTTTATTGTTCTGAAAATAACATTGAATGTGACCCGAAATTGTTCGATTTCACTTGTGATGATAATTCACGAAAAGTATCAGATTCTGATGAAGATAGGGAGGATAGTTCAAATAAGCTAGAAGCTAACATTACCGAAGATGTAATTCCTTCGAATTTGAAACAAAGTTTGAGAACGCCAGAAAGTGGAGATTGGCAAAACACAGCAGAACAGATAAGCAGAACGAAATAATGCGCTTCAAATCCAGGCTGGTTATTTTAGGTAACCAACAGGTATTGGGGGGTGGGGGGTTGGATACTTTTCGCAAGTGTTCTCTCCAGCAATTTCCCTTTTTTTTTATTAATGCTTTCTTTTCCATTTTTGTGTATAAGCTACATTGGGTCCATTTCCAAACTAATGTTTGCAATGCGTATTAGGGTGGGCCGAAATAAGCCGATTTTTTTTTTTTTTTTCGAAATCAATTTTTGGATAGCACGCAAAAGTTGCGTAGTGAGCTAGTTAGCACTCACAAAAAAAATTCTTGGATATTAAAAAAAATCTAGCCGGCGCTATTTGACACTGAAAAACCGAAAAAAAAAAAGAGAAAAATGGATTTTTGTCGAAATTTTTTTTTTTAAACTAAATTCCAAATATTTTGCTGGAATGCACCGAAGATGTTATATAATGAGCCAGTTTGAGCCCATAAAATGTTTCATTGATTTTAATGAGCATTTAACTGCTCCTTTCCGACATCAAAAATTGGAGAAAAATGAAAAAATATTGAATTTTTTTAAAACCAATGTGAAAATTATTTTTCAAAATTAAATCATAGACTAATTAATTAAAAGCACGATTAATCATAGTAATTATCATCACGCAATAGTATCATACATTTTCTAGAATTACATATGGAGATGATAAAATTTGAAAAAGAAATCTTCAAATTCGATTTATAATATCTCATGCATCCTTATATATTATTTCTGTAGCCTGTTTTTGGTTTCTACGCGAGATTTTCCTCAATTCTTGATCAATTTCTTTGATTTACACCTTATTTTAAAGCTTATCGTGCAGGCTACTGGCGAAAAATAGACCCACGGTCTAAAAATTGTTTTTTCGGGCAAAAAAACCTGTTTTAATGAACCAGAATGAGATCTTCGGTTAAATTTATAATTTTAACTTGCACTATTACCGACAGAGCTGAATAGCTTGATCGGCAGAGCGTTCGACTGGTAACCAGGAGAATGCGTGTTTGGGCCCACGTCCGGACAATCTGCATCAAAAAATTAGAAAAATATCGTGCATTACATAAACAATGAATAACAAATATGAGGGAATACATGAGGTAGCAACGCTCCTAGCTGTTATGAAAACTTGATGCAACACGGAGCTAAATTGATACTCAATTGTAAGGTTTTATTTTTTATTTTTTTTTAAGCTTTGGCTCCGGGAAGAATATTAAAGCATAATGTAAGCGAAAATATAAGTATCAAGTTTAAGATTTCAGACTACATTGGAATTGTTTTTTGTTCAGTAAAATATAATAAATCGTATGTTGAAATATAGATTCTTCTAATGCGTTTTCGACTCTTTGTACAAATAAAAAAATACTACCTCAATTTAAAGGGTAATATATATATTTTTCTTCTTTTGCAAAAAAACAAATAGCGTATCACATTTTTACTACATTTGAAAAGCTACGCTTAAAAAGGAACTTACTTCAAATTATTTTGTATTTTAACCGTACTGTTAAATGATAAACACGTGCTGCCATCTAAGTCATAACGGTTCAAACAGCCTGCGATAACAAATTGTAAAAAAAAATTTAAAAATAAAAACACTTCTCGGCAAGAAAAAAAATTTAAAATTACCTGTGGGTTTTTTTTTTTTTTCGGTAGAGCGTTCGGCTATAAACTGTCTGAACTTCGGGCCAGTTCGGACTGTCCGACATAATAGCAAATTTACAATAATATTACGCATTACATGTACTCATAACATACAACAGATAACACACGTAATAAAATAAATGCAGTGGGAATGCTATTTGGTATTTCGACTCCTTTTTGCAGGCTACAGTTATCATTCAGATAAGTTGACTGCTAATCGAAGGGTGTTCTTCCCTTTTTTTTAAAGCTTTGACTCCGTCCAGACCACTGAGCATAATGTAAGCAAAAAAAAAAAAAAAAATGATTAGATATACCTCAAGGGAATCCTTTTTGTGCAGAAAAACATTTTCATTGTATGCTGAATTGTAGATTTTTCTAATAGCAGTGTTCGAACTTTTGTACAAATGAAAAAATACTACGCCAAATTAAAACTACGAGTTTCAACCAGTAAATCTTTAATTATTTATTCGAATACGATATAAAACATTAAAATTATTATCAACTTCATTAGTAAGAAATCATTTTCTACTCCTCTGCTTTCGGCTGAAAAAAAAAAAAAAAACTTTTGTCTACATTCGAAAAATTACACTTAAAAAACGAACTTAGTTCAACTGGTTTTGGTTTTGAATTTTAAGTGTTCGATTAAAAGAAAAACAAGTGCGGGCTTTTAAGCCGTACATGTTAAAGAAGCCTGATATGGGAAATTGTTGAATATTCAAAAATAAAAAAAAATATTTTTTCAACCGAATTTATTACTTCTCTAGAATGTTTGTTTCAATCGCTACGTGAGATCTTCCTCATTCTTTAATCAAATTCCATGTTTTACGAATAATTTTAAATCGTATCATGCTGGCTAATGACAAAACATGGACGCATGATCTTATCATATTTTTTTCGGTGAAAAACTTTTTTACTCTGTTTTATTACGCATTCCTTCAATGAATAGCATTCGAAAAGGAAGGCACAGTTGTTAGGTTTGTTGGAGCGTCGTACTGTTAATCAGAATGGCGCCAGTTCGAATCTGTGCCACTAAATATCTCTTTAATGTTTCTTTTTTTCCCTTTAGATGCTCAATGGACAGGACTGTATTTGCCACAACCTGTTTTTTTTACATGCAAAATTACTGATTTTTCACGTGTCACTCAGCCACCCTTTTAATTATATTTATATTTGCATTGAAAATACGTACAACCAAAAGGGGAGCGATGATCAAATTATCACAACGTTGTATTTAACGAGGTTTTGTTACTGATGTCTTCAAATTACATGCCTTCTCTTGTGCGCTTACTTTTTTCCAATTACTTTTTTCGGTTTTTCTTCATAATATTCTTTCTTTGAAATTTTTAAAGAGCGAAATGCCTTATGAAACGATTCGAAGTGCAGTGCGGAGTTCCGCACGGGTCGACTAGTAATGAATATTATTTTTTTGGAATAATATTGTCCCCTGTTATCAAATGATGGAAGTTCTTTCCTAGCTTGAAGTTTGGGACGAATGTATCCATCTCGTGCAGTTTCACCACAAACTTTTATTGCAGCTTCGGTTATTAGTTTCACACAACGTTTCACAACTTGCGTATGACAGGGAAATTTCTCGAAAGCTCCCTCGAACGCTGTAGAAGATCGAATTTCTCGAACTCTGTAGGCTGTTCTTTGCACATTACTTTCAATTGTTGGGCTTTTAGATGCATTGTAAGAGGTGGATTTGATACAACACAGTTTACCCAATCTACTAAATCAACATAATCAACGGCTTCAAAATTGAGTTTAGGACGCTTAAAAAATCGTACACCCTCCGAGCTCTTCGTCTTCTTATTTCTAGAGTTCAGAATGCGCCTAACAGCTAATTCCCGAATGTATTTTCTTGAGTCAAACAACATTGTCAACAGTAGCTGTTCAGGATGAGCGAAATATGCATTATTTGAGAGAACTTTGAAAATTATCTCCTTAACGTTGTCTGGAAACTGCCTTGCAAGAGAAATCATTTTCCGAAAATGTTGGGCACCATACTGGCAGTTCGGTTTCATTTTTATTTCAAACCACCTTGGAGCATAAACTAACATTACATACTTTACAAGCATTGTAAGATTTTCTGATGGAGTTGGAGTGCCCATAGACAAGCGTAACAAACGGTTTGCCGTTGTCAGCCATCGCGCATGACTAAGTTTGCCTGGGCTACTGTCAGCCACGCTAGAAGGACAACTACCATCTTTTACGACAAGACAGATTCTATACAAATATTGTTGTTCAGTACTTAATTTTTTTTACATCTTCCATGTCCAAAACCAGAAGATTGCAGTCAATTTTATCAAATTTGACCACCGGATTTTTTTCATAATCTCTAAGAAGTTGTCTGATAGCTCCAGAATATGAATGTGGCCCCTTTGTGAAACCGTCCAATTCCAGAATAAGATGCCTCAGTGGAAACTCATTAGTATGCAGCAGACATATGTTCCACTGTATAGGTCTTTTGAGATATGTATCAAGTAAACGAACTACTCCACCTTTCCATCCCGTATTTACATTTGTTCCGTCGCATCTAATAACCGATAAATAGCGTAAGCTCATATTATACTTTTTTGCAAAGCCTATAATATAATACCTTGCGAAATTTCTTTTGTACTTTCACCAACTATTAGTGATAAATGACAGATGTACTTGCTACCTGGTTCTTCCATCACTGCTACATGTGCTTCAGATGCTAATTTTTGATGGCCAGATGTCTTTTGAAGGATGTCATTCTTGCAGCCGTCAAAATACAAACTCTATATAGCTCCCCTTCAACTGCTCTTAAATTCCTTTCTCTTAGCTCGCTCCTTTTTTTATCGACTTCCCTCCTTACTTTGTTTTTATTGACTATATATTTTTGTTGTTTAGGAGAAACTAAGTCGAAATCAGCGAGAACTGCTGTAGCAATTTTAGCCACTGCTCTATTTGAAGCGCCAGTTAGATCTGCTGCTAAAGCTGTATGAGACATAGAAAGTCTCATTTGACTTGTCGTTGTTGATGGCGCATCAGTTCGCTTACGTTTTCTTGAAAGCGGATAATTCAATTTAAAATTGTCATCTGTATTTTCTGTGCTTTCTCCTGATTCAAGCTCTGTTTCAGGTTCATTCAATGTAATATGACTTTCCTTAACCCTCAATCCACTTGTGCTGGGTTCTCACCCAAAGCAACATTTGTTTCAATTTTCTGGCACCTTTTTTTTCTTTTTCATAAAATAGTTATAAAATAATCTTAGGAATAATAGAAGCAGTTGAGCGCCGTTTATTATCCAGGAGAAACAATTGGAACCGAAGATTGAAAAATTAGCATCTCATGTAAATATTTTTTTATTTGAGTGTGTGCATTTTTTAAAAATTGGCGTACAAATGTCGCATAAAATTGATTGAATTTTCACTGTTTTTTCTAAGTAACGTATTGCGTAACATTTCAGAATTTATTTATTTCGAAACTACATTTTTTTTTTTTTTTTCATTTTTCCCATGTTTCAGTTTTAAAGGAGCGTAGCTAAATATTCTGCGAAATGTATAAAAGTCTTTGAGGATTTCAACTAATTCACTGACAGATACTTCTGTTTGCTAAAACTAGCTTCAAACTTTTATTTTTGACCCCCCCCCCCTTTTTTTTTGAAAAAAGTGCATTTTCACCCTTTTTTTTCAGTTTTTCAAGGTCAAATAGCGCCGGCTAAAAATTAAACAAACTTAGCGAAAATTTTTATGGGTAATAACGGGCCCATATAGCAACTTTTCCGCACTATCCGAAAACAGATTTCCAAAAAAAGTTTTTTCGGCCCACCCTAATGCGTATCTATATGCGGATTTAAAAGAGGAGATTTGTGAGACAAGCTGAAGGGTTTGTCGATCCCTGAAATCTAAATTTTGTATGTAAATTGAATAAATTATTGTCATACTGATACAGATTACGCCTCGAATCACGACGACCGGATTTTAATGGCGGAGGGAAGGGGGGTCTAGTGTTTTTGTATATGTTCAAATATTATGGTGTACATTCAAACAAAAATGCGTTACACTGTCAACGATGGAAGCGGAGTATATTTCAATTAGTGAACAATCTAAGGAAGTTATATGGATCAAAAGAATTTTGAGTTGGCCACGAAAAGAGTTCAGAATTTTAAATTGATTAATAGTACTCAGTACTGTGACATTCTAGTTGCGATCGATTTTTCTAGATTTGAATAGAAAATTGCAGAAATAAGCAGATTGATGTGGGTACCATTTCCTAAGGAATTCGATTGATGAAAATGAATTCGGAATAAAATCTGTTGAAACTAAAAATACTTTATCTGATTGTTTCACAAAACCTTTTTTAGGGAAAATTTACGTAAAGCTTGAATTGCAATGTCATATTTTTTTAGCGTTTTTTTTTTTTTTTAATGTTTCAATTATTCCATTTTGTTTAAGTTATAATTTGCGCACACAAACAACGGATGGCCTGTAATATATTTTGTATTCATGTATTAAAGTATTTCTTTTTTTCCGTGTGCTGGGGTGCCAAGAAGGGGGGACTTTGCTAGCGAATATTTTGTTCCTTTCCCTCCATCGCACGGAGGAAATAAAATTGTAGCTGATTTCATTTTGAATTTGTGCCCGGTGATATGGTTGCGGTTAGGTATTTCGAAAAAAAATAAAGTAAAATTTCATTCTAGCCGCCTGAGTTTTTCATTTAAATTTATTCACTAATGCAATATTATTTTTTTGAGTTTAGTGGTATGCAAATGTAAAGAACTTCCTTAACTTGTGATCGGAACTGAATGGAATAATGGTTTGTCTCCTTTTATCAAGATGGAAGTTCGCCGTTGTGTTCCGCTTGGGATTTCAAAGAAGATCCTAGTCTGAACGATGTTGCGATGATTCACGTAGTGACATAAATGCCAGCAACGGAAGTTTATAAGTATCTCTTTTCATTTATAGTTTAGTGTTTACGGATGTAATTTGTAATCACAAATGCTTTTGAGTTTTAGAGCGTTCTTAGCCACTGAAGCCTATCCTGCGGTCTGCGTGCCATATTAGGCCCCTGAAGCTGATTTTTGTGGCCCTTTGTCAGGTTTTGTGTTACAATCAAGAACTATGGATTGGAACAAGAAAAACTAAATTTATTTTGTTTTGATTGAAATGTGATCGGTCATCCTATTCATTTAAATCTGAGTTTTTTTAATTTGTAGTTCAATATTAGTTTTTACGGGTAGTTGAATATTATCACTTCAAGAATCACCGGAATATAGAAATTTCTGTTGCTAGAGCTAAATTAGAGGTACATTTCTTTCATGATTTTTTTTTCAAATTTTCCAGTAAATTTTGGAACGCTGATTCTTTGTTTTTACATGTTATTAAATTCGAAGGAACCAAAACAGAATGTTAAGTACTTCATTATTTATTGTACGTATTTTTGTAAAAATTACAGGAACAAAATTTAAAGCCAACTTCATAATGATAGCAACAATAAAGATTAAAGTTTAAAGTACGATATACTACAGCGTATGAAACTTTCTTAACATATTCAGACTTGTGTGACACTTACCAAACAAAATTATTGATTATTTTTACTGTAATGTGAATAAAAAGCAGTTATTTTGCAAATGTGAGTATGTTTAAATCTACAGTTAAAAAGTGGTGCGGTCTTCTGGCAAAGTATTTTTAAGAAGGGTAGCATTGTTTACAACAAGGTCGGCGAGCCAAATGTGGACTTAACAATTTCTTAATGATTGGAACTGGCACTACCAGATTTACTTTTTTTTTTTGATATGTCCCCATTTTAAAAGACTCAGATATAAATGAAACAATTTATATTTGCTTAAATATTAAGAGATAAGATAGAATGTTCTTACGGTATTTTATTTCAACTCAAATGACTCTTTTATGCGATTCTTAGTACTTAAGAAAAAAGCTCCAAATAATTAAATTTTAACAATATAATAACACATTTGTGGAATAAAATATATGAAAAAAAAATATTTTGAAAAATTACAAGTATGTAAAATATTTCATATTAAGTACAGACAGAGTTCTAAGTAATTACTTTACGTCACACTTTGTTTTATATTCAAATTTCTAATGATGGGGAGCTGTCAAAGAAAAAGATGAAGCTGGTATCAATTGAACATAGTTCGAGCTGTTTAACAAGTGTTGGAAAGGAATATGAGTTACCAAAAAAAAAAAGAAAAACCATTTATATACGACTTTCAGTGTTACTATAGCAACTCGGGGGAGGGGGGGGGGGGGTACTAAAAAAGGCTAGATAGAGTACTCATCGTTTTAAATGAATACCCCAATATTTCCCAATTGCTTGCAATAAACATCGACCTTGCTCCATTTTCTAAAAAAATATTTCTCTACCTCATCCTTATTATTGTTTTGAAGTAAACATATTGTAATCCGATAATCTGAAGCCTATTATAAAAAGAAACTAGATTCAAGTTTTATCATTTTTAAAACATTTTTATTTTTTTTTAGGCCAAGATGTTAGCTTTTCCATTTTGGACAACTTGGAATTCTTGACTTATGGAAGGAGTTATTCTCCCGATAACTTCAGTTATCCGATCGAAAAAAATAAACATTATTCTTAATCAACAGTCATTACGAAATCCTTCAAAAATACCGAAAATTATAAGGATTTTTTTTAAATTGTACTTCAGAAACTAGTATAAGTGCATTTCTTTACATGGAAGATAAAATGTAAGATACTTTGTCTTTATTTTTTTTTCTTTTTTGAGTTCTTATGTAAAGTATCCAGATTAGGTCTACTTTAATTAGACATTAATAACCGCCGTTACAAATGCGTAGTTTGCAAATTGCTGCCAAACAGTTTTTTTTTCTCCTTAAAACAACATATTTAGTGCTTATCTAGTTCCTGAAATAAACGGTTCAATTACAATTTACGTATATGTTAAGCAGTTTCAAAATAAAAGCAACTCTCAAGGCAACCTTAATTTCAGATCATTCAGAGTCATAATTTTAATAATTTTATGGCGTATTTTTATATCTACGTAATTTGATTTTTCCATGTATGTTTTTTAGTGTCAACAAGTTTTATGAGATTCTAACAATTTTTATTTTGACAGATGCTTTCATAATATAACGCCTAATGATGGCACCAAAGTCGGCAAAGATGTCACAAAGAAGAATCAAGTTCGTGATGTAAAAGTGTTGACCTTGAAAAAAAAATAGCATTCGATTTTAAATGAATTTCTGCAATTTCACTGTAAAAACTACTAATATATATTTATAGGTAATGCGTACAAAATAAAATAATTTGGCAACTTTTAATGGTGTGAATGTTTCGTTTTTTCATATGAAAAGAGTATAACAGAATATAAAGTTAAACTTTACATAAACTTGACAGATTTTACTATATTGAGTTAAAAATTGTTTCTGTTTAGTAGCTCTGGAATTCTGAACTGTCACATATTTATTGTTTTCATCTATGTAAACTTTAAAAGGTTAATAATATCAAGTATTATCTAATCTATAATAATATTCAGTTTACAATGAAAACCATTATGTGCAGTCTAAATGCTGAGTACTGTACATATGGTGTGAAATAACGTTAGTTTGTTAGTAGTATTTCTCAAATAAAGTAGGTACAAGTGCAACTTATAACATTAAAAAAAGAAGAAAACCATGAAAATAATATGTTTTTCCAGAAAAGGAATATAAATGCAAGGAATTGTATGTATAAAGTTAAAAATAAAATTAAAGGTATAATGGATTGCATACTGTAAAACATTTCCCACGTTCTGTTTACAGTAAGTCATCGTTAATTTCACAGGGCGTTTCCATTAAAAAACAGTATTGCTAATTTTACAGTTTATCACTGTAAATTTCACAGTAAAAGTCTGATATAAGACAGTATATTACTGCAAATTTTACAGTTTAGAATTTTAAATTTTACAGTTTTTCTTTGGAATGTGAGCTGCCAGTATAATACTGTAAAAACAACAGTTTATTTTTTGCAGTGTACTCCAAGCAACATTTCTAATCATTTTAATAATCCTTTAATGCTTGTTTGCTAGTAGACGGTGTTTATAGTTTTGGAATTTTGTGTTGAACACTTTAAGCATATCGTTTCCGTTAATCATTTGCTTATTCCAACAAACATAGCATCTAACAGTCCTACTCATAATTTTTATGACGCCGTTTTACTTATTCGTCTACAGAGATAGATGTTCATTTCGATATTTTTCCTTCAATTCTTAAGTAAAATTGTAGAATTTTCTTTATAACTCGAAAACCGCCCGTGATGGTATGACAGGGTTAAAAATTGTTCCTACATTTGAACAAAGCAATTGCCCGTTTGATGATATTTCGATAGTTGAAATTTTAACCCAAACATCAGTGGATTAACCCCAAACTCCAGCAGATAGCGTTCATAGTTGACCACTTTTTCGTTTCTTCATTCTCTTTAAATTACAGTTTTACTAGTAAAAGAAATAAGTTACCGGATCCAGTTCAGCCTTGTCAAAATAAATTCTCTGAATGTCAATTATTATCGAAAAATATTATCAAATTATCATGCCGTGACACGAGTTTCATTGTTGGTGACGTCAGCGTTACTCGATCAGTGAATTCGATTTTATATATATGAGGATTGTACGCTTAGCCATTATTGGAGATATTTATACACACCGACTTAACTGATCAACTAAGTACAAAATAAATTATGTTAAAAGTATTATTGCACATTTTTAAACTTTACAAAACTCCACTAAATACTTGAAACTTCTCTGACTTTTTAAAATTAAAAAAAAAACATTAAAAAATAAAATTTGGATGTTTTTATTTTTTACTTCATGCATTTGGAAAAAAAAAAAGAAATTGATGAATTGTAACAAATGTTGCATGTTTTCCCATTCAACTATATAGTTTGAAATTCTGAAGCTAAAGAAGTAAAACAATGAGTAAAACAACGCGATCCTCTTGCGAAAAATATTTTCGATCCGCTGGTTAACTGTAATAACTCACATGCTGAAAGAGAAGACGTTGCGAACCAAAGTTTTTGTCCTTTTATACACACATTTCATCCTTTACATTACCATCTTCATTAGTGAGTAGCATTTGTTTAATAACGTTTTGTAGTTGGCACAGTTAATGTCAATCCAGACAGATGGTTATCTTTATTGACTCAAAGGTTTTTCAATTCTCAACATGTTGAAAAAAGTAAGATACAAGCTCCCCCCCCCCCTCCCCTCCCCTCCCCTTAAAAAAGTATTGTCCCGTAATACAGCGAGCATACGTGCTATTCTTTTGTGCTCAAGTGATTTTTCTCTGGAAAATTGAGCGAGGTTTTGATGAGGTCTTGCTCCTTTGAAGTATGCTTTTCTTAAAAACAAAATTAACCATTTCTAAATATTAACTCATTTTCTTTTGTTATCACTTTTTAAAAACAATTTTTTTTTAATAAAATATTAAACTTTTTCTCCTACTGATTTTTTTACGGTTGAGTAATACCTTGAGCACTAGAAAAGAGAGTTTTCACTTTTGAGCTGAATAAAGATTTTACAAGCATTTGAAAAAAAAAATTAGGAACTTTATGTAAAATTAGAGTTATTAGTTATATACGTATTGTTGGCATTAAACTTTTGACTGGTGAATCGGCTAAAAACTACTGTCTTACTTAGACAACAATGAAGATATTGGAGTAAGTGGCAACTAAAATGAAAATGTGGTTAATAACTCAGACAAATGTGACTTCTGGTCACTTAAATTTTCAATTCTGGTTTTACATATATGATTATTAAAAACCCTTATTTTTCAAATGCCTGTAAAATCTATTATAATAAAAAAGTTCTTTTTTATTATAATAGATTTTACATTATAATAAAATAACATAGTTTTACAATAGTTTAGTAGTAATAGAATAATAACATAGTTTTCTCCTTAAAGTTCTTTTTAAGAATTGTTGTACTCAAAGGTATTGAACAACAGTAAAAAAAAAGAAAAACTGCCAATTTTGAAAAAAAAAGAATCAAAAATTATTTTTGAATTGTGTTTTCAAAAGGTTGTGTTTTCAAAAAAAAAAAAAAAAAACTGAACACATACTACTAAATTTTGAAAATCGTTGAAAAGGAAAAAAAGTTTTATATTTGAAAAAAAAATCAAATATTGTGCACCGTTACGTAGATACAAGTGTTTGAAAATAATGTCGAAAATTTTAAGTGATAAATGGCGCTCATGTTGTCATCCTTGACGAGCTGTATCTGGGGCCAAGATTTATTTTGGGGAAAAAAGAAAACATGCCTTAGCTTATATTTTCTGTATTTTAACATATGTTGAATATAAAAACTTCTGAGAATATAAAAATAAGATCTCAGATAAAATGAAGATTAACCTGCCTAAATTGAGATGGACCAGTAGAGATACCCAGAGTATGTTAATTCGGTTTGTTAACTCTTTCATAACAAAGAATTGCCCATGCAATAGCTAATGGTGAAATAGAATAAAGGTAAACATTAAAAAAAAGCAATTATATTATCTTCAATAAATACTACATGTTTTGCTAAAACCACCTGTAAGTAATGTTTCAATCTTCACGCAATCATTACTTGTTTACTAAATCATAAATACTCACTCAATAGTTTTACAATTATAGTCACTCACTCATGAATAGTTTCTCACGCAATTATAACTAGATGCGCAAACATTTGTTTAAATTTAATCTTAATTACTCCAGTAAAGTACCAGCACAAATAATTATGCAATAAGGAATCATTGTTAAATTATTTATTACAACTAGTATCAAGTAAATTTATTTCACAAAAAAGTTTCGAAATTCAGTACACATTTATTAGTTGAAAATCTATCATTTTTTAGATATATCTTTTTAAGTCTTTGAACATATTTCTGGTACAGAGAAAAGCAATTTTAACAAACAACGAGTTGACGATTTTGATTTTTTTAGTGTATAGCAGAAACATACTTTTAAATATTTGCTTAAGAGGCAAATAAAAAGGATTTACTATGCTAGATAACGTGAGATTTGATTATAACAAATTTGAAAACATTTTAAACTGATTTATAGAGATAATAAGAGGAAATAGATTAAACTGCGGGTAATGAATTTCCTCACATCATTTGGGAGATCCAGAATCAATTTTCTGTTACTTTGTAACTAATTCTTCTTCGATAACAAAAATGAAACCAAAATTTTCTCATAACTTAAGTAAATGGTAAAAAACAATTTCGTTGAACTCGAACTAGTAACTTTCATAAAACGTTTTCTTTACTTTGAAAGGCCATTTGTTACCTTTAGGAAAGCTTTCAATTAATAATATTAATTGATGATTCAATACGGATAAATACGGCAAAATTTTGCCTAAACATTTCTACTTTTTGAACTACAATTTATTTAAGCTCCCATATTTTGTGTACATTATTAAAAATAGCAGTCCTATTTGGTTCGGCCACGTTATCCACCTTGAAAATAGCAACAGCAAAAGAGAGTTTTTATGGACGTGGAAGGCCAAAACTGCGTTGGGTGGATGTTGAGGCAGAGGATTGTATTGTTGTAAAGTCTAAGAACTGGGGGGGGGAGGGAAGAGCTTAGCTGCAAAAAGATGAGGCTGGAAACGGATGGTTTAGAAGATCTTAAACCACCCAGGGCTGTCGAGCCATATGATTAATTTAAGGATGGATTTAATTTAGGAAATTTGATTCCAAGCTAATAAAAATGGTTTACAACTTATAACCACTAGGAAATATTTTAAATACAATCAAGACAAAAAGTATCATAAACAACGGCCGTTAATGCCTATTAGCGTCAAGCAAAAAGTAAAGTAGGTAAGAGAGCCGTAGATATAAGAAATGATGCTGTAGATCGTTTCTTAAACTGCGACCGACGAAGCTTCAAAGATCCATTGATGCTACTTAATGGTTCTAATTAAGTTAAGTGCTCCCGTTAAATTATAATAAAAAAAAATAATTTAAGAATCCGCAACAGTATGGGTTGCGTGTATTTTTTGATCAGTGTTGTTCATGTTAATAGCAGATAAAATACAAATATGAGTAAGGTGTTAATATTGCATTCAATATTGACGAACAATCTTCGACTGTTTCAGCATTAGAATACTTAACTTTTATTAAAACCACATATATTTCATCCTTACAACAGAAATTTAATTTAATGTTCTATGATCCTTACAAAAACCAATATGCAATATGTAAATGATCTTTATACTATTCCATGATTTACGTCGGATATTTACCTAATTCGGTTCAACTATAACCGATAACTTACTTCGGTTTAATAGAAGTCGCTCCATGCTATATAGAACAGGGGTAAACGTTATAATAAAGCAAATAGATTGCAAAATAGTCATAGTAATGCACAATAGTGCATTCGGAACATATTTTTCAAAGGGGAGGGAGATGGCCATGGTATTATCTATATATATATATATATAAATGTATGTATGTTTGTGGGTGTGTGTGTTTGTGTGTATGTTCCTTATACAATACCATAGTTTTAGCCGGATTTCTTCCAAATTCGGCACAGAGGTAAATTGTTGCTCACGAATTCATATATATATATATATATTTTTTTTGTAATTAAAATAAGGTCCAAAGAAGTTTAAGTTTTTAACCATTAAATTGATATTTTCTACTTGAAGAATTTTGGTATAGTTATAGATTCGGTCTGAAAGAAAAGCCTGTAAAAAACTTTTCCAAATAAAAGTTTCTTCAAAGATTAACTGTAATCGTTAAATTTGTGAACGTTGCTTCGAAGCAAATTCTAAAGCGAAATTTCCTGGATTTTAAACTTTAGTGATGGTTTTCAAAAATGATTTTACATTATACGCATTTTCGTAATTGCTGTCCGTATGAAAACTGAAACCTCGAATGAGAACACCAATTCATTCTCAGAAAAATATACTATATTTTTATTGTGCTCTTAAATGGTAAATTCACGTTCATCATATAAGACGGTTTTTCTCGCTCTTCTTGCAGATATACGAGGAAGTTGATTCAAACAGATGATGCTTGTGCAAACAGACGTTTTATGAGCGGCAAAAGTTGGAAAACGATTGAATGGAAAAAAATTGCGGGATTGGAAATCTTGCAAATATTTTTCACTTTACCCAATGAAAAAAAGAAGGGAAAAATTTCCACCTTTTTTTAAAGGCACAAATTTATAATCAAAAATGAAAAATAATGTTTTAGTATAAGATTCATTATAAAATATAGTGCTCTTTCCTTATGTACCGTAATTTTTAAAACAAATTTCCGATTTGTTCGTTATGAAAAAAAGTAAGTGAACTTAACCATTTCACTTTGCCCCACATTCTCCTACTATGTACAAGGTGTAATGCCAATATTTTTCTATGCATCACAGCCCTTTAGTGTCTACGCATCAAGTATACAGTTCTTTTGTAGATCTATTTGATACAGTCTTTATGTTTCTTTCCGATTTTATTAATTTTTCATATTTTTCACCTTCTAAAGCTCGAGACAAAAATTTCGTGGCGTAAAGCTTTAACACAATACTCTTTCAAATAAACATTTATTTTTATTCATTCCCAAGAGAAATACTCTCTGGTATTACATTTCTCATTTCATACGTATTATATTCACTACGAAAAGATATCTTATTCGTTATTGATGAGAGCCTTGAGAAATGCGCTCGGAGTCCTGCTGGGTTTGAAAAATAGTTTTAGATGCCCGGAAACGTTTCAGAACTTTGATTTCCTTATGACACCAGTAGAAATGATAAAAATGAAATATTTACCGTTTTGTTTCAAGAATTAAGACTGAAAGACATCTTCTTCTTGGAACTATGTTCAGGCAGACTGGCAGTTTTTTTGTTTTTTTTGTTTTGCCAGTAAAAGCTCTGTATGAAAGGATTATGTTCTTGTGATATATGTTGTAAAACGAGAGAAAGTGAAAAGTGCACCTATGTTGTCAATTTTCATTGTTTGAAGATAAAACAGATGTTTTTAATATTTTATATTTTGGTCTGAGTTGAATTAGCTCGTATATTTTATGACGTTGTTTTTCTTAACGCGAACTTTTAATTAAATCATATGGTTTTAAACGAAAATGGTCACAAAAGGTTTTAATTTTTTTATGGTCTTAAAAATGGAATAAATAATCATAAATTTTTTCACGAAATGAGGTTTGCTACTCATTACAAAATTTCAGAATCAATAAATTAATAAATGAATGAATAAAGATGTCGCTTCGAGAAAATTCACTGCAAAAAAACTTTACTTCAAAATTGAACTAAAAAAGTTCAGATTAACACTGTATATTATTTACATCAGAGCTTAAAAGATCAAACCAGAGAAACTTTGCTAAAAATTAAACAATTCAAATTTAAATTAGATCTTTTCCTGTTTGAATCAAAGTAAGGATGCATTTCATTGCATATTTAATAAGCAAATAAAATTTTAGGTTACGAAAAATAAAAAAATACTAAATTAGCAAGTAAATGCTCTTAATATATTAAAATTATGATACAATTATAGCAAAGAGTGATCATAAAAATTTCTTTCCTCTGATAAATTTTCATAATGTGGCTCATATTCAGCCGTATGAAAAGCAATAATTTTAATTAAAGTCATTTCTTACAAAATGTCACGAAACATTATAAATTATGATAAATTGATGTGTTAAAAGAAAACATATTCTTTGTCTATCCTGAAAATTAGATCATATATAAAGAATGATTATTCAAAATGCGTGAACTGTTATAGATTCTTAAATGTGTTTTGAAAATTAGACTGTCAATTGATAGCTATTATGTGTCATCTAACCTTTTGTCTATCACGATATGCGTACTTGATAACGTTGTTGATTTATACTCATGAGTCATATGAACTTTAAATCTAGCTAGTATACAAATATTTTTCAGATATTTTTTTCATGACTTGTTGAATGTTGAATCAGTTGATTGAAATTGAAAGTATAAAGTTAAAAGGAAAATGGAATTGGAAAATTTGTTGTGGAAAAATATTTGAATAATTGATATTTGAGAGATATAGCATAAAGTATTTGTATTAATCCACATTTATGAATATTTTGAATTTATGTACTCCTCTCCTTGTAACATAAGGCATGCTATGTATGTACTCTAATTCAAATTTAGAGTCAAAATCTAACATATCAAATCAAAAATGCATTGATTGGAATAATAATAACGATGTATGTTTTAGAAAGGGGATAAGTAATTCAAGGTTTCTAACTACACAATCTTTGTGCTAAGGAATTTGATAATGGTAATTGTATATGATTTTAAGATAATGAATGAATTAACCTTCTTTCCAATGCCATTAAGTGTCCTTTTAGCGTAGTTCACCCATGAAAACATCCAATAGAGGCGGGAAAACCTCAAGCAATAAAAAATAAAAATACATTACAAAATAAATTTTGCGATTTTAGCAGTATAATATAGTGCAGAAATAAAACCGTTTTGGTTTAGAGGAAGCAAAATATAACTGATCAACTACAGGAACAAAGCTACTATTATATATTATAGCCTTTGCTAAAATTCGAAAGCTTTCATTCATATTATTAATCTTGAATTACTTATACAAACTGAAAATTTGAAACATTGATTTAACCTCTCAGTAAAGCGTGACGGATTGTCGTTGAGAATCATTCAATTTAAATCACAATTTTTGACATTAAAAAGGTTTAAAGATTCCAGGCATGAAGATCTAGCTTCAAATTTTTTAGCTCAAGTGACAAACAAGACTTTCTAAAACTGTTTTAAAGTTGATCCCGTGTGGCTCAGAATATCAAGTTGCTCATTTATTGAAAGGTCATAAATTCTAGCGTAAGATCTGAAAGATTTCGAATATCCGAAATATTTCTTATTTTAGGTTTTACAATCAAGTGTAATACGACATTTATTTGTCAAATAATATGAGTGATATAAATTATATTAAACTAACATAAACATTATTTAAAACTAATAAAAATTTATAAAACTATAATTATTTCAAAATAATAAAACTATAAAAAACTATAATTATTTCAAAATAATAAAACTATGTAAAATTATAATTATGTAAATCTAATAAATCTATATAAAACTATAATTATTTAAAACTAATAAAACTATATAAAACTACTTCTCAAAATGTAGAAAAAGGTTTCAGAAATGTTTTATTTAAACAAAAAGGGTAAAAATATATACCTTATTAGTGATTTACGAGATTTTTTTCCGTCCTGAACAGAAAAAAACCTCAACCCGATTTAGCGATTTGCATACAAAAATTATTCAATGTTTCGTGAGATGAAAAAAAAAATTGCTAAATTCTTAACAATGTATAGAAACACGCATGCTTTTAGAAACCAAAGTTTCAATTTTAACTACTCAGAACTAATTTAAAAATATGTATGTTAAAGAGCATAAACAAAATTATTACTACAACAGACAATGTATCACTGAAAGCTCTTTTCTCTAAAACATTGATTGAAAATCAGTTCGTAGAAAAGTGAGCACATATGCAAAAGTTATGAAGAAATATCTTTACAGTATGTTACAGCAATGAAAGCGTCTTCAAATAAGATGGTGTGCCTTCACACGCTGCGTTAAATTAGTCTGATAAAAAAGTCAATTTGCCCCCCCCCCCCCCGCCGTCATGCCATGACAGGTTACTTTCTAGTTTTAAAAAGAAGACTATCAAAATATTCCTAAAAATTTTATTTACATTTAATTTTGAGTAATAGTTTGTGTTTAACGATATTTAGTCACTCCTGCTGAAAATTCATAGAAGAGTCAAAACATTTTCAAAATATTAACTCAATAAACTTTTACGGATTAAAATATTACATCCAAACTCTCATTTATTCAAAAGGCGAAAGGAGAACAATCAATAACACAAACTTCATCGAAAGACCTTTGCAACCTGCAGGGACATTATTGAAACATCAATTAAACACATAAATTTAAATCTAGTCATGATTATTCCATTCTTAATTACTTAAAGACACTTCACTTAATTATTCTACTAATCTACAAAAGTATCTTTTCAGTGATATTCACTCTCAGAACAATTTAAATACAGCGTCTGGGCTTGTCTTTAGGAATGTGTTTGTCAGGTACTGTTACTCTTCCGTTTGGCTATTCAGATTGTGTCTTGAGACCATAATAGTGAGCACAATTATTTTGCCTTATGGAAATTGTTATTTCGGAAGGAACTTTTCAGTTGTTAACTAAAGTGAGTTAAATTCAGCTAAACATTGATTTTTGGTTTTAACTGTTAGTGATTTTTTTTTTGTCTGAAGAAAGTGAACTAAATTTTGTTTTTACGATCACACCAAAAATGGATAACTCGAGGTTTATTTTGCGAGAAAATGAAAGTAAATTTCCCCATTCAGTTCCAATCAGAAAGCAAACCATTTTAAGGAGCAAAACAAATAAATCCCGAAAGTAACGTCTTTTCAAAAAAAAAGTATTGCATATGATAGGGGAAGGTTGCCGTCAATGAACCGGTTCCATGACTAGACCACAAAAATATTTCCCGTACCAGAGTTTCTGCGGTTGCGTAGTCAGTTTTAGTACCTTCTTTTGTCTGAAAACAGTCTACTGCACAGTCGTCAAGTAGCTAAAATTATGTCATCATATTGTTAATCGGTCAGAAAATATTTCTACCATTATCTTACTAATTATTGAGATTTTCATTTAGTTAAAACATGCTTTGAATATCATTGATGAATGAAATGTGCACATTGACTTAAAAGAGTACCTTTTCATGTACAGTCCCCCATACTTCATGTTTCATCATGATTCGTCACAGCAGTAACACCTATAAGAATATTCCAAATGACGCAGTTGCTTTCATTGGACTGCTAGATGTTTTCACGAATGGACCACCTGACAAAGTGGAATTCAGGGAAAATCTCAAATATTGTTGTAACTTCAGCTGAATTACCTTTGAAAATTGCTCAATTGTTTTAAAATAAATATGATAATGAAAAAAATAATCTCAGTAACTCGTGAAAACTCTTATACTTTATTATAATTTCAAGTCAATTTTTTTTTTATAAAATTGATTAAAAAATTAAAAATTAATAATACAGTTTCAAATACTTTTGCTGTACCAGAAAAATGAAAAAAACTAGTAAAATATGGCCAGTGGACAAGTGAGAGCTTGTAACCTGCTACAGTAGCTTACAGAAATGGTGGTATAGACCGTAACGAAGTAGGCCTACAATATAGAGTCCTGAAAGCAACTTTAAACAGTCGGATGGAAGATAAAAACCACTTTGTTGTTACCTTAGTCACTTATTAGAAATTTAGGAGATAAGCCCTCCGAAACTGGAATATGTTGACACTAGAGAAGACGTTTTTGGAATTACCTCCTGATAAATGGGGAGCATTGGCCTTTCAAGAGGCTGAGAAAAATAACATGTCCCACTGATTTAATCCAGAGAAAAAGTCTGTTAGTACTATATTCTCTGGTAGTTTGAGACTTCTCGTTTCAGTAATAAAATAGCCAGTAAGTTCTCTGACGCTTTAACGAGCAAGTACAATCTTGCGTCGAACGATAATTTTCAAAATTGATTTAACAAAACTTTTAAAAAGTTCAAAAGAGGTTGAAAAGATATTAGCTATGAATAGTGTTGCAAAGATTGGGAAAATACGAAGTGGTGAACGAGCTGTGTGTTGTATGAGTGCTGGATTTTTATATGTTCTTCTTATCCGAAAATAAAACATTTTAGAAAATATCTATTTTTTTATAACTTATTGTTATTTTTAGTCTTTATTGATCACTTGTTATAAATACTTGTATTTTCCGCATTGATTTTTTAATTTGAGAATGTGGTCCATCGATGAAAACTCAATCGTCAATCCATAACAACCGGTATCGATGAATGGACTACATGCTAAAATATTTATTTTTAATAGTCATTCTTTATTGTGTGTGTTTATCATGAAAGTGAATATTATTATTAAAAGAGAAATATACTGAGAAAATGTTTCTATAATGTACGTGAAATTTGAGTTGGATTTCTTTTCTAAAAAATCGAAAACTGTCATGTGGTTCATTGACGGCAACCTTCCCATATGCTTGTTATTTGTGGTAGTCATTGTTAATGGATTTAATTATATGTCAATAAAGTAATCAATTCAGATGCAATCATTGTTACTGCAGTTTGTTCATAATTTTTGTAAAATAAATAATTTCAGGTTCCTTTTAGAGATGTAAGTTTAATTTTTATTTATTGAATAGCTATGGTAAATTCAGTCAGCAGAAACATAGTTTTGTGATTATTATATTATCACAAAAATTTAAATTTAATTAAAATTTTTATTATTATATTTTATTTAATTAATTTAAAGTTATCCTATATATATATATATATATATATATATATATATATATATATATATATATATATATATATATATATATATATATATATATACCTATGTGCGCAGTGTACTATTTGTTGTAACCAATTGAAACAGATTAATTACGCAAAATAAAGAAGATTTATAGTTGAAAAGCAATCACAGAAAAGTTATTCCGAAATACTCGAAAACTGTTTGGATATACTACATTGGTTAAAAAAAAAACATTTGTTTATTTCATTAAAAATATGGTAATGCAAATGTTTTCTAGTATTGTAATATGCTCACAAAAAATGTGCCAGTATTATTTATCTTTTTTATTATAATTTATTCATTCATTTAAAAATATTTATACCATTAGAAAATGACCCAGTTATCTATTAGTAAGCAACATAGTTATGCAATTAATTCATCTTCTTATTCGTTTTGTTAAATGTGGGTAACAATAAAAAATTCCTTGACATTAGTTGTTCCGTAAATAACATTTCCTTCATGGATATACTAGTTTAATGTAGGACAGTCAAGAGGAATGAGTCAGTGGCAAAAATGGAACAGCTGCATTTACATGCCAAAATAAAAAGTAATATTATTTCATGTCATTGTTTTAAAAGTGATCATTTTTTAAAAATCTATGTTATTAATAGGTAATGTGCATATAGGGAGAAGACGAGGGGCGTTCACCACGCAGACTGTGCCTTTGACATCTTCAGGGAGTTGCTTTTTTTTTAGGGGGAGGCGCTTTATAGCATTTTATGGGTGCACCATCACTCTTATGTTGTGGGGGGGGGGATTCTCGTATATATGAAATGGAATAATCATGTAATAGAGTTCAATGTTTTAATAAATAAAATATATAATGCATTTTGTGCACACTGTAAAAATAAAATCAGTAACCTATTTTGATTAAGTATTTATATTTGTGATGAACTGGAAAAGGGCAAGAACAGAAGAATCAACCCGAATGATTCCAGCAGGGGGACTTGGTATCATATTTGAATTCATCAAAGTTCTCTGTTGGTACTTTTTGGTACACTTTGTTCGTCAGAGAAATTGACTTGAGGTGAACGAATTCCTTAACGAGACGGGTAGGTAAGTCCTGTCAAATTTTATCCAAACATAAAAGCTATCAAGTTTGATACAAGATATGTTTTTAAGTTCTGCATATACAATATGTTGATGGTTTTGTCTTGAAAATATTGAGAGAAAAACTGAAGTTTAAGATTGTTTAACAAACATTCCCCACTTTTCAGAATTTTTTTCCGCCCCCTCCAATCCCCTGACGATTTTGTGATTAAGAATGAATCTACTATATTATTTCATAAATTATCAAAAATTTATAACTGTGCATATCTTATGTTGTTAACCATGCTATTTGTTATTAGAAATTCAAAAAGAAAAATCCACGAATGATACCAAAATTGCTTGTATTATTGCTCTTAGATATGAAATTATTGAAACTGATATGGTATGCAATACTATAATAAAGAATTATATTTTGGAAAAAATCACGGAAAAAGGATTCCGAAATTCTCGGAAACGTTTTTGAAAATTGTTTTGAGAATTCCGAAATACTCGGAGAGGTTTTCGAAACTTTCATGAACCACAGCTCCACAGAATACTCAGAAACATTTCTGGAAATTACAGAGAGAGGATTCCGAAATACTCAGACACGTTTCTGAACATTACAGAAAGAGAATTCCGAAATACTCAGAAACGTTTTCGGAACTTTCATGAACCGCAGCTGCACGATATACTCAGAAGCGTTTCCGAATTTTTTTACAGTGTAAAGACACGTTTAACGTTACGATTTTTTCTAACATACAAGCCTTACGATAGTGTAACATTGAAAAAAATCTCAATAAGTAGCAATTAAAAGGAAGTAGTCTAAAAACGAGCTGCCACTTTTATCTTAGTATCTACCGATTTACCTGTTCTCTCAACATGAACAGTTTTAGCACCAGTAACACTTCAAAACATTCTTGAAGGTATATTAGGATTAAAAAAAAAGCCATACACCAGTTTTAGCTGCCCAAAACTACATGATCTCAAAAAGAGTTAAAAACACAATTTTTCAAGAGGTGGTCCACATAAGGACTACTTGCATAAAAATAATTTATCTCGTAATAAGTAAAAAACACGACATTTTTGCTCAAAGTTTGTATTGGAAATTTCATCCAACTTTCATGAGCAATGTGACCATATTCAAGCTTGAAAAAAATCCCATGACAAGAAATTAAAATCCCCGTAAGCACTCATGCAAGCTACAGGTGCGACCGTGTGCAGATGTTAAAGCAGTCACTTTTTTCTTTCCTTTCCTTGAAACGATTGAAAGAGGTTTATTCAGAACGATTGAAACTCATGTGTCATCAACATCGGCGGCACATCCTTTCTATGAAAATTTAAATTCAGCATTTCTTTTTTTTTTCTGTTGCACTAGGTTTGACGAGTAGCTCAATAAAAATGGAAATATTTACTTTTAATTTCCAACTGTCGTCTGGGTCCAATCTTAACCTTTTATTTATATTTGTCTTTGGTTTTGGGCATCCTAGAAACAGGTTAAAAGAGGAAGAATCAGCCTCCACCCCGTTCTTGTTCATGCCTTTTAAAAACCTATTAAAAATTAGCATAACTCATACTTATTAAAAACCATTGATTGCAATATCTGAAAACGGGCTAATATTGTTGTTTCAAAAAAAAAAGAGAGTCTGTTTTTAGATTATTCAGTACTTCAAGTTGATGGCCTCGGCAGCCATTACTATACAAGAAAGTAGTTCAAATAAGTGCCTTACAAGAAGAGCATGTAATCTACTTTGTTGTGAGGTAGAAGCCACAGACCTTACTGCATAACTTTAATAGGGAAAACCTTCAGTTTTTAACTCATTGAAAAGTTTTCAGTTCGTCAAAGTTAGGTTTTCTAATAAAAAAGTTCTCACCTAAACATATGGGATCAATAGGTAAGACTATTTTGCTCACTAATATTTTTCCAAGTCCTGTTCTTTCATTCGGTGCCATTTTTGTGGCTGTGTACAACCCCTTTCCCTTTATTTTCAGCAGGTAAAAGGTTGAGCGTATTTAAACACCATCTCGTTTTTAGACCACTTCCACTAGTAAAACACGTTTTTAGACACATAAATTATCGAAACATGAGGTCTTAAAGTTTGCCAAAATTTTAAGAAAAGTCGCCAAATTCAGCGAGTATCTTTGAGTGGTGGTAGACATCTTTCACATGCTTTGCAGATTGACATCTTGCAAATTGCAGACTGTAATAACATCGGCGAGATATTGGTACCCTCAATTTCTTTCCAAGTCTGTAAATTTGGCATTTTTTCTTAAAATTTGGTCAGACTTTACGTCCTTATCGCGATAACGGAGGCACAAGAACAAATAATTTTTTAGTAATAAAATGTATCAATGCTCTTTCGGTTGCTGAGTTTTTCACTCAGAAAATAGCTGAGACATAGAATCTAGAAAAGTGTTTGCTTTTCTGCGGAAGGAGTCGGTAAAGCACATATAACATTATGTAAAGAATATATCAAATGCGAAAATGTAAAAGCAGCCGAAATATTGTACCGATATTTGTAAAATAAGGCAACTTGAAAATAAACAAACAAACAAAACAAAAAAAGAAAAAAAAATGAACGCTATAAAAATAGTCAAAAAATGAGCAAACATGTTTTTTGGCTATCGAAAAAAGCTTTTTCCTCTGAGACAGTCAGTGATTGGTTCAAGAAAACCCAAGCAGAGAGTGAGAACCATGACATGAGCTTGGGTTTTCTTGAACCAATTATTTTATGTAATGACTAGCCGCCTGCGGCGACCAGCCGGTCCGCTTTCTTATGCCATTCGCCTTTCTATGCAAGCAGCCACCTACGGCGGCTGTTTGGCTAACTTGTCATTTAAATTTTTACTTCAAGTTTGCCGCCTTTGGCGGCTGTTTAAATAAATTTGGCAGCAGTATTAATCAATATATCTCTATCTTTTGTTGTGCCATTCACATTTTTACGCCAAGATTGCCGCCTTCTCGGCGGCTATCTACCTTTACGATCTATCTCTAAATTTTCTTACCCATCTCTATTTATTTTAACCTCCCCACCGATTTCCTAATAAAAACAAAGATCACTCAAAAGAAAAAAAACACCTTTTTTTATTTAAGTAGAGCAGAAAAAAAGTTATCTTCGAAATTCCCCATAGTGTGCAGAAAGTAGCGTTTCACAAAGAAAAAAAAATCTCTGTTATTATTGAATTAAATGTGCATGACTACAAAATGTAACGTAATATAGATGCTGCAAAACGTTCCAGCTTGGAGCTTGGGGGGGGGGGGGAATGGAAAAAGAAATAAATGCAATCCCTAAATAAAACAAGAAAAAAAGGAAAGAAAAAAAGCAAGCTCTGCCGGAAAACACGTGGTCATCACGTCATAAAATGTAGAAGTAAGCTGTATAGTAAAAACAAAAGATAAACATTGTTTGCGATTAAGATTCCATCGTAAATACCGAATCGAAATCCAAGTAGTGACGTCAGAGGCATAAAAGATTGAAGAACGCTTTTTTCGACCGACGTGGAAAGACATAATGTGTTCAGCAGTAAAAAATTGTTTTAAAAAACTATTGCGTATTTTTAAGAACGTTTGAACGTTTTTCTTCTGAAGAGGGCGAAATGGTTTTACTATTACCAACTTAAATTTTAGAAATGGGGCTTTGATACTTCTCGCAGGATGATGTTTAAAAAAAACAAAACCCAGGAAAAATGCAAATTAAAGGTTATTTAAAAAAAATCATAAAAAATACAAAAACTGCTCTATCTTCAAAATTTTTTCATTCATCATATTTAAAATTAAATCTCCTACTTTATAGAGAAAAAAATATTTGTGTGGTGCGATTGGTTCGGGGTCTGTGAGGTAAAAATTGCAAAAAAAACACATAAAATATTAAATAACTTTCTTTCTAATTAAAATATCAAAAATTGAAGCCCGAGGTGCACATCTTCAGCAAAAACTGCACCTGTATACTAAATTTCATCTTTCTAGGCCTTACCGTTTTCTCGGGATGCGCGCCACACACACGCACACAAACATCTTATTTTATTATATGTATAGATAAAAACATTTGTTTTGGTTTCCTCGAAATAGGTATTTGTGATGAACATTTTATTGGTTATCGTTGCACTGTTAATTACGTTGTCTTACTTTACTTAAACATGCTTTTCGTATTAATTACAGTACATTTATCCTTGCATAGTGTGCTCAAATAGTGGTTTATAGCACAATATTCAAAATATTTTTACCAAGAAAATGGAAACGATGGAAAAATCAATTTGAGATTCCACAGAAAAATGGAATTAATTCTGTTAATTTGTTTCATTGACAGCGATTTACCCGAAGGGGATCTTGTTGATGCGAAATTTCGTTGCATTGATAAATGTAATGAAATTTCATAAAACTAAGTAAATTCAAAAAATCAAATCAATACAGCCGTCAGAAATTAGGTTGATAAAAATGTGACATTTACCTTGAGGTAATCTCACCGAGGTACTCAAAAGAGTGAATAAAATAGTAATTTCTAAATTGAATCAATACAATTTGTTCGCTCTTTTTCCTAGTTTGAGGGCACTGTATAGTTTAATTCGTTTGGATTACTTCGCAAATTTTCCATATTTTAAAGAGTTCCTTTGCTGTTAGTAAGTTCTTTTAATGTTTTGATAAATTCTGAGAAACAGCTAAGAAACCTAATAGAAGAATCCTAACAAGAGATTTGGAAGATAATAATTTAAGCGAACTAAGCGTAACTCAGAGTTACTGGGATTCAATTCGATTTTGAAACAGCAGAAATATACTACTATTGAAAGCAGCTCTTTATTTATAGCCACTATCATCAAAATCATTATCCGCTTCCTAAAAAGGGATTTTCTCAGTGGTTTAATGATTCTTTTCAATGGCTTCATCAGGATAACGCAATTTTTCAAGTAATGGCAGTCTGCAAATTATTTTAGGTAATAATGATAGTATCACTATGCAGTTGAGAAATATTAAGCACTTTTTGGAACGGTGGAAGATATGGTAGTTTTGTTTGCAATAACAAATTGGCATTTAAGAGACAAATAATAACAATTAGCTTCCATCGTATTTTGTGATACATATATGAGTAAACAGTAATATGACTGAGTATATAAAATGGTGATAACTTTAAACAACACTGTACTCAAAGTTACGGATACAGGGAGATAACTTCGAAAATTTCAAACAGCAATGCCCACTTTTTCCTTGCGCTAATTTTTTATAGGTGAAAATAACGAATAGCATTGGAACGCTAGGCGTGTGACAAAAGTTGACAGCTTGAAGTATTTGAAGAGAATAGCATTATGAAGGGCTAGTGAAAATTAGAGAGAACGAAATCTTTGATTGCCTTAGCATAATTCACAGGGTTAGACACCAGTATAATCACAAATTGCAGAACACCACGTAAAAAGCATTGTTTGATTCAGTGGATAGCTCTCCAGGGCTTCGCATATAGGGGAATTTTCTTTTGAACCACGCTGTATTTTACTACATAGGTATCCTTCCCTAAAATAAAACATTTATGATGTCTAACTGCCGTAGAGCGCATTCTAGTTCACGAAGAATACATTTCTGACCCTGCAATGCTATGTGATTCCAAATTCATCCAGATATACTCTATTATTGCTTAAAGTTTGGCCCACTTTTTCATATTCATCCTGTATTTTCGTTAAACGAGCAGAAAGCTATGAAACATCTTGTCGTCATACCCAGAATTCACTGAGCGTCAATATTTTGCTGCAGTCTATCAGCTGCTAAATGTGGACAACATATGGATGCTCTTATGCCAGAGTGAACAATCCACCATAATGATTTTTTTTCGATGAGAAGATTTTAATTTAGATTAATATAGAAAAATACACATGAAATATATTTGTATTTTATAAATTAGGAAGGCAGTACTACCAAGTAATACTTGACATGTTTATATTTAATTAATTTAAGATATTTGCAGTGTATTTACATGTTAAAGTCGGACATTAAAAACTCACATAGTTCAATGTGGCATTAGACAATCTATACATTCAAATTGTTTAGAGTATGGTTAACTAAAATGGCTATTTGAAGGCCAGTCCTGAATCTTATAAAATGAAGTAATTTCTGAAGAAAAATCATTCAACGAGAACAACACTCATTCTAAGCAGTGCTAAAATTTTGATGCAGGAAACTTCTTTCAATCAATTTTCAAACTCTTTCAGATACTAATTTATTGTACTAATTTGCATATGTTTACAAAATAAATATATTATTATGTTTAAACATAATGTAGCTCTGCCCATGTATAAAGACCTCTGTTCAAAAAATCAAATGTCTCTTTTTATTGAAGAAATATTTGAGAAACTTACGAAAACATAAATCTAAAAAAAATGAATAAAGTGACTTTGCAGCGTTTTATTTTCGAAGCACTTTCTGTACTTTGAAAGCTTCAAGTCATGTTAAATTTCCATCGATGAAGTGGCTTATTTCTTTGAAGTTTTCAGCATTACTTCGTAACAAATTTAACACAGGATTGTTGAGATTTTTCTTTGTAGATGCTTTTACTTTCTTGCAATCGTACATTTTTCATCTCTTTGTTCTGTACAGGGTTTTCGAAGACTATACAGCATTTTCAAAATAAAATTTAATCATTATTTCATATCCTGAGTAAAGAATTTTGTAGGGCCAGATTGTTTTTAATTGTATCGAAATAAGAAATAAATTACAGTATAACTTCGATATAACGAATCCCGATTTAAAGATTTCTTCAATTTAATGATGCATTTTACTGTTCCGGAATTTACTGCATTGAATGTATATGCTCCTTGATTCAACGATAACTTTTTCCAGTCTCTTGACAATCGTCAAATTGGGGTTATACAGTATCAAATTAAGAAGATAGAAACTGAATTAACAATATTGAGAATCACGACTTCGGTATCCTTTTCACTACTGCCGAAGAGAATTGTAGCAAAACAAATTCCTGAAACATGAAAAAAAAAGGTACATTTTCATGTTTTTTAAGGTTATTTTAGCTTTCCTAATCGAAGAAATAAACCTTTTAAGGATTAAAAGTCAATCATTCAGCTGTTGACAAAACGCTTCAACATGAAAAATGTACCTGAGATAATGTCCAAAAAAGTAAAAGCTTCAGGATTATTTTTCAAATCCTAAATCTATGATTTCATTTTGCAAAAAAACTTTTTAGAAGAAACGAAGGATTCCTGCGCAATACTATATTTCTGAAGCAGAAATATTTTTTTGATTAATCAACACCTATATTTTCAATAAATTCATAAATTAATTTTTAATCTCTAGAAAGAGAAAAGGTTAAATTTCAACTAATGATAATTCTTACAGAATAATTAATTGCAACTAACGGTCATATATTTCCACAAGGTGAATAACCTCGGAAATCAGAAGAGAATCACTATTACAATAGCTAAATAAATTTTATATGAATGCATCTAATTAAAAATTAATCGGCAGCAACGCATGTTTTTATTGTTAGAATTCATTTCAATTCAAAGAATCAGCTTCTTGATTTAGAATTGATTATCTTTTGTCATATTTTCATATTAATCCACAGCAATTCTGATCCCTATTGAAATAGAACCATAAAGGTTGTTCGCTCTCTTCCTCCTGTAGGGAATTGACTTTGAGTTTCATGAAAATTCTTATAATATTGATGATGATGTTATTGCAGTGATGGCAAGAGATGCTCTGGATTAGAAGCTAGTTGCAAAATTAGCTGCGGAAACTAGATAATCTTCTTTCTTAAAATTCACAAAGGAGTACTAAATTGTTGCGGAAGCAAGTACGTTTTAAATGATCGATACATGTCCTTTGATTGTATTATATACTTGTATTGAAAATAAATCGGAGAATTTAATATCTATAAATATTTCAAAACATATTATAATATTCAAAACACTTTGATTGCATTAATTCATACTTACTGCTAATGTAAATTTTTATTTTGTTTATTTTAAAAACAGTAGAACAATGTTTCCCATTAAAAAACTATTTTCCACAAATTGATCTCAGTATTTTTGTGTAAAAAGAAATCATGTGAGATATTCGCAAAACAAAACATTTTATCATGTAAAGAAATTAAATTCGTTATAATTTTAGACAAATTATATTAAAATACTATAAATATGCAAAACATTAACACTAATGTAAAAATCTCAATCAAACACATTGTAAGTCCATCAAGTCTACAAAATTTTAAAAAATGAGATTTTTTTTTAAAGAAATTTTTCTCCTAAACTTTTAAGAGCATTCTCAGCTTTAAGAATCGAAAGGAATTTACATATTCAGTTACTAAAAAGAAGAGTATAGCTTTATTTGTATTTCAATTAGTTTGGAATTTGTAGAGGAATGTTACGTTCATAATTGTTATAGGGGTTTTTCTACGGTTTTTTCTCTAGAACACCATTTTTCCATCAAAAAAACAGAACTAGAACAAGGGTGAAGAACTAAATATCATGAAATGCGCATTAATCATCTTCATTGTCAAATTTCAGTTGTCATGATGGGTTCTGATTATAAGTCTTTATCATATGATTCGTTGTTACAGATATCATCTCTTTGTTCCCATGTGATAAGCTAGTTAAAAAGAGTTGATGCTTATTCTGAGTTCATTAGATTATATCACACAATCCAAATTGCCAAGTGAAGTGCATTTTTTAACTGCATGCATTTTCTATTTGCCAATCATTGTACACTAAAGCTACACCTGATAGATAGTAAGTAAATGCTGCCGAGGGCAGGAAAAGGGCAGTAACTGCAAGTTTTTTCGATTTTAATTTTCTTTTAATTTTTGAAATCATGGGACGCGGGAGCGTCCCGGCCAAGGAAACCAAAATCAGTCATCAAAAGCAAATCCACCGCCAAGGACGAAAGAAAATAAAAGCGACCAAGAAGTAATTTACACGACAGAACAAGCTGGAGTTTTCTGAGTTTTTCACCCCTCTGTATCTCAACCCCATGAAGACCCCCGGAGTTGATTTTTGGTACACTCAACTTCTAGTGGCCCCTGACGACGTAAACCAAAATACAATCCCCTGGACCATCAGGGGGAAGAGGAATTCATGTCAGAAAATCGCTGTTCAAAAAAGTTTTCGCTTTCTTGGACAGGGCTGCAGCCCAGACGAAAAAAGGAATCAAGCTGAAATTTCGTACACATTCCTTGTGCCCTACTGATGTGCCTTTTGTGCCATTTGACCCCCCTCCCCCTCCCCCCTCGTTTTTATCTCCAAAATTGTACTTTCTTGGGGTTCTGTCACAGCCCCCCCCCGGGGGGGGGCTATGGCAATCATTTTTTGTATACATATTCTTGGGCGACCATTGAGTACATATACAAAAACTCGACCCCCAGGGACATCATGGGCAGGAGAAATTAAAGTTTGAAAATCACTAATTTCCCCTAAATTCCTATGTACTATGTTTTTCAGTTTTGATATATATCAGGGGGAAGAAATTTTAAATTTCAGTGAAACTGGGAGAATATTTTGCGTTGCATATTATATTAAACTGTACGCATATGAATACGATACATATTAACTTTATAATTTAAAGCGAAAAGTAGCACTTATTTATTGGTTTGCTTATTTTCTAAATTAATGCCTTTTTCACAAACATAACACATTATGAATTGAAAATATATGAAATATGTGTGTGGATATCCGTGTTTTGCAGTAATTTGTTAACAGACAAGAGTTTTGCAATTAGTTTAAGCAAGACTTTAGCAGATTAAGTGCTCCAGTAGTCGGCTAGTCTCCGGTAGTTGGCCACAAGGACATAAAACTACTTATAAATAGTATATAGTATATAACTCAAGATCAGATTTGATGCATTCCCACACGTTCATTTACTTACTCCCAATTATCATTCAATAACAGTTAAGTTAATCAAATAGTAATTAAAATAAAGTATCGAAATACAGCGGCAACTTAGCAGTGTTGAGTAAAAATTCCTTTTCTAACATGTGCTATTTCTTCTAAAAAAATTTTAAATTTTCTGCCTTATCGTTTTTTCGACAAATATAGTCATTTCGTCATTTTATTGCTTCTATTGCTGATTTTAATTTAGAATTCTCGAAAACAGGTGCTGTAAATTCAGTCCATCGTTGCGTTTAGAAAAATAAGTCCTAATAGTTAACATGTCATTACCTAATGGCGATTTATAGTTTTTCTTATCAAACTATCATACGCTAATGGAATTGATAAAACAAATGCTTTAATTTCAATTGGTATTCATTCGACAATAAACATTCTAGTTGTAAGGTATTAAGATACGATACTACAATAGTTCCGTTAGCTCAAGTTATTTCAAGGAGTTAAACCTGTGGTTTTTCTTTCTGTTGTTTAATATGCTAAACTATTTGCTTCACCAAAGGTTCAAGAAGCCTGTATTTTACTAAGGTTAGTTATTTCAAAAGTTGGTACTCCTTCTTATTACTGCTTCTATAACGAAAAATTTAACTTCTTGGGTTTTCTATTCTAGGAAACCAATATTAATTGCTTGTTTAAAGCGATGCTGACTTTTTTTCATTTTTGCATTACGTAGCTACAAATTCCATTTCAGTTTATTCATGGTTTACTAATATCCTTGTTGAAAGCTGTAATATTATCTTCGTGACACCCCCCATTTCACAATTTCAATATATCTACATACAGACCCGTCATTTGGGATATCACAGGAGGGGGGGGGGGCAATTGACCTCTCAGGTTTTCCAAAAAAATAATGAAATTATATATTTTTATGCTTTTTTCCCATAAAATGCATTGAATTTCTAATCCTATGCCCTTCTCCCACTGAAAAACTTGGAAAATACGGACGAACTTACATAATTCATCTAACTCTAGTTCGTTCACAATGATGTACCACAGATTTTTTTATGATAAATTTTGTTTTAGATGCGACTTTGATTGCTAATCTTTTACGTAAACGGACTTTTACTTACATTGTTTTGAGATGAAGTTACTTCCAAAACTACAATCTTAATTTTATGCTCCGTATGTTGTCCGTATGTTGAAGTTTCATTCTAATGAACATAGACCAGTCAAGTGTCAATCATATCGATCAATAAGTCGCTATCTTTATCGGTTATGAATTTTATTAATTGTTTTGTTTAGTCTTTATGGTAACAAAAATAGTTGATACAGAAACCGTTTTGAACGGAGGGGGAAAGGGGAAGAGTTCAAATTCTCATATTTTGAAAGTTTTCAAACTCCCCCCCCTCAAAAAAAAAAAAAAATCTGGTTTAACCCTGGTCTTTTCTATTTATCAAATTTCTACTTTCGCAGATGCGATATCATTTTAGTTAGTGGTGTAGAACAGGAGTTCTCAAACTTTCAGGCTCTGCACCCCCCTTGAAGACTGACATAAATTCACGCCCCCCTCATATGTGGTTAACACATTTATAAGGTCACGTCCTCCCCATCATATGTGGTTAACACATTTATAAGGTCACGTCCTCCCCCCTCCCACAACGTGCTTAATACAAACAGTATAATAGGAAACCTTTGCTTTTATTTCTCATCTGCTTTAAGTTATGAACTGTGATATTTTTTAAATAGTTACGTGTACATAATATCAATGCAAAAAGATGTGATATCTCATCAAGAACAACCCTGTTGTAAAAATTTTCCCGCCAAGAAAACCCTAAACTTTTCCGCACAAAAAAGAAGGCCTTCACACATCCTAAACACAAAAACCCTCAGCCTTAAAAAGTTATGATATAGTTTGCCCGCCAAGTATCTCTGCCAAACTATCATCCTCCCTCTTCTCCTCTTTCATCACACCTACTTCCATTAGAACCTCCTCCCACCTTCAACCCCTCAGAAATATTAATAGATCCTTTAAATTGTTTATCCTGTTTGGCGGGAAGCTTTTCAAAGTGAAGTGGCTGCTTGGTGAGCAAAAAGCTTCCCGCCAAACAGGATAAACAATTTAAAGGATCTATTAATATTTCTGGGAGGAGGTTCTAATGGAAGTAGATGTGATGAAAGAGGAGAAGAGGGAGGATTATAGTTTGGCAGAGATACTTGGCGGGCAAACTAGATATCATAACTTTTTAAGGCTGAGGGTTTTTGGGTTTAGGATGTGTGAAGGCCTTCTTTTTTGTGCGGAAAAGTTAAGGGTTTTCTTGGCGGGGAAATTTTTACAACAGGGTTGTTTTTGATGAGATATATATAGCATCAGTCTTTTATTACAATTAAGTTTCTTTGTTTGCTGCAAAAAAAAGCAATTTTTTATCAGTGGGAACTAGCACTAACTGCTTTTATCGCTTCATTATGCCGGTAATCAGCAGTATGTACTTACTGCTCTTTACTTGTCCAAAACCGTTATCCAAAGAATGCTACCGTTAGCAGGTAAATGGCAGTGTTTGTAGAAATAGGTTTTCCAGATATTTGAAGCAAGAGGCAAAAACCGTTTTCGCGATTCCCTTTGTAGCTCAAATAAGCGCAAGCAGAGGAGCCCCAATGGGAGAAAGTTGTTGTCAAATAAATCAGTTATTCTGAATGGGATGCCGAGAAAATTTGAAAGATGGTTTCCCTTTTTTACAATTTGAAAATTTTCTGAAATTGAATTTTAATTTTTGAAATTAAGCACTGATTTTTAAACTTAAATTTTTAATTCACCATCTGTGACTGAACGTATAGAGGAGGATGGCCCAAAGCGGGTAGGTTTTCGAAGAACGCTCGAAAATTGTAGTTTTTGGCTTTTTATCGAAACAGTTTCGGTTTTATTTCATAGCAGGGTTATCGAACTTCAAAATAAAAAGTGATTCGAGCATTATTTCAAACCCAATATTTGTTTATTAGCAAATATTAGACACACTTGAAAAACCCGCTTTGTTCTACCAGTGGGCCCAAAGCGGGTAAGGTAACTAACTGTAATTTGATACATTTGCCAATCAAATATGAAGTTATAACTGATTAAAATAGTTGACTAGCTATCTCCAATTATATCATAAAATATAAAATATTTGTACTTATACAATTTAAAGTACATTTATTTATAAATCATAAAGAAATAACTGAGTTAATTAATACACTAATTATTTGCCATCCTAAAAAATAACTTTTTAAAGTTATACTTATCCTATTGAAATAGAAAATCTAAGTCAGCACACGAGTCAAGAAATTTTAAATAAATATGTGATTAAATCCTACACCCGCTTTGCCCAAAGGCACGTTTTTTATTTCAATAATTATAACTTTAAATTAATAATTAAAAAAAAACGGAACGACCATCGTATTTTATAGGTAGATAGTGTCAGAATAAGTTAATACTATTGAATATCAAAAAAATAAACTGGTCTTCGACTAATCACAAGTTACAAAACTTTATTTTTTTAAAAAATATGTCATTTTTTCATCGCTTCACTGTTGATTCGCTGGGATTGATAATAACTCGAGGGTGTTCGGGTAAACACGACATATATATTTATCGCCGCTAACACACCATGGCGAGAAGCATACGAAAGCCTACCCGCTTTGGGCCACCCTCCCTTATTTAATGTTTCATTCAAACATTTTGAAATATCTATGTGAGGTAGGGTGCATTCTGACAACTCCAAGACATGAAATTGCAGGTTAGGGTATGTTTTTCTGAAGTGGCAGCACGGAATGTACACGGAAACATTCTTAAGACAAAGATCCCCCCCCCCAGAAAGTTAATACCCATTTTAATAATATTAATAGGATATGAAGTACATGATACAAACTTTTATCGGTTAAAGGTAATGATCAACCATTTCTTCGCCTATTTTTCCCAGGCATGTCTCTTTGTAGCGTGGAGTTCAGAATACTTCTAGAGCAGCATTTCTTCATTTATTTGATACGTGTAAAACTTCTGAATATTGACTTTTTCCGTGGAACCCCAGTTTTTTCCTCCCATAATATAGTTTGCATACAACACTCTAAGAATGATTTATTTTCAACAAAGGATCTTTTTTGTTTAAAAAAATATAGAATAACTACGGGGCTACCACCCCCTGCTCGATTACGCTTGCCAACCCCTAGAACTGCGTACGCAGTTCCTTCGAACACCGGACACAGAAATATTAGTCTAGCTTTCTTTGTAATAAAAAAAATAAAGTGTAGTGTTTTTTTTATATGGATCTTATAAGATTTATGATTTTCACACATTTGAAGGGGATAATTAATTTTACATGCAACTCGTATATCGCAGATTATAATGAAGCATAAGTATGCAACTCCGTCAGCATTTTGTGTATTTATTACTGGAGTATAACTTTCTTCTCTAGTAAAATGTATTACAAAAATAGCAAATTTCAGTTCCACAATTGTGTTTGGAAATACTTGTTTCTCTTTAGAAATTCACTCTATTCACAATTTGTAGTTTTCAGCGTACATTAGTGTGCCGGAAACTATTGGCAGCATTTCTGACCGATCTACTTTCAAATCTTCCATCTAAAAACTTTCTAGCCCGTTGCTCTCTTCTTCGTAAATTATATTTAAGTGCTCTTAAAACAGTCATTCTAATATCAAATCTTATTAAATATGTGAAAATTGCTAGAAGGAAGTGAGCAAAGAACATCGATAACGAAATAGACGGATGCCTAGACGCTTGATCGAGATTCGAAATAAGCAGTGCATTGCCAACGGAGAGAAACAAATAAAGGCTCCGAAAAATGACGATGGACGGACGCCTCGACACTGTTCAAGATTCGGTAGCCAAATGCCAACGGATGGCTAGATGTTTGATCTAAATTCGTAAATAAGCTGATGGTTGCCAAAGGAAAGAAACAAATAAAGGTACATTTTGTGCCACGCATAAGCGTTTTATATACATGGATTTTAGTCTAAACGTCTTCAGCTGGTTTCAGACACAAAATTTTCACATTTTAATTTTAATGAATGAAAATTTAATTCACACATCTGGTTTGGCAGTAAGTATGTGGTGATATTTAGTTTTTGTCGCCAGATATGTTGAGAGTCTAAATTTAGTTGCAAATAGTCAAAAAACCAACAAGGAATTTTCTGACAACTGAGAACATTCATCTTTTAAATTGTGCCAGAAGTTTGCTGCATGGCATTATTTTAAATTTCTGGTACAGGTAAGGATCAGACGTTATTTCAATAAAAGAGTCGTACTTTTGAGCTGACATATTTGAAGGCTATACATTTACAATAAATGACTTTTTAAACCATTGATGATATTTTTCAGCCCTTCATTCGGAAAATACCCATTAAAAACTTCATTCAAACCTTAATCTTTTTAAGTGACTAATTTGAACGTTTTGAAAAATGAAAAAATACATGTTTCGTGGAACCCATAAATAGCCTCCATGGATCCCTTAGGTTCCAAGAAACATAATTTTAGGTACAATGTTGTAGAGTATATCACTATTTACTATCTCAAAAACATTTCCATCAAATTTTCATGGAATCACAACTTGAAATGCTATAGTAATTTCTATTTGACCCTATAACAGCTGGAGTTTTATGAGTTAAGCTTGAGCCCATGAGAAGCAGAATACCAATTTGGTTTATTTGAGCTTTCGCAGTAGGACAGCCTAAATTAAATTAAGAGGAAAGAAAAGTGTACAACACTATCATACAGGGTGCATCTAAAACCTTGCACTAATAAAGAAATTTCATTAAAGAAAACTGCGGAAGATTGATAAATAGTAATTATTTTTGGATTTTTTATCCTTGTCTTGTCATTTTTTTTACTTGCTTTCTTTATTTTTAATATTTTTCATTTGTTCAATATTGGCTAAACGATGTAGATGGCACTAGCATTAAAAACTGAAAATGAAGTCTGTATGGAAAACGCTCAGTGGATTTTTTAACCTGTGGGGGTTTGCAACGACGAAGTGCTTGCATACTTCTAACGAATAATAGTAAATGCGATATCATCGGTTACAACGAATATTCTAGATAAAACCTAGAGCCTGGGGTGGGACAAAATGGTTTCGAGGGTCAAACTCCAGGACTTTGTTTTAAATCCTATCATCCTCAGAGAGTAAATTCTAGCTGTGGTCAGAGTTTAAAATTGTTACATATTCTCAGAACTACAAAAGGTGCAAATGTAGAAGCGTATTAAAGTTATTAAAACAACTTTTTGAGAAATGGATAAAAAATTTAAAAAATAGATTTAAGTTTTAACAAAAAGTTATCTTTTTTTCTTTTTAATTTCCTAATCAGTTCAAGACTTTATGAAAACACTGCATTAATTAAATGTTGGATATATTTAAGAATAAACTTCTAATACTGTCTGTCATCTTTTTAGATCACCATATTATTTACTCAGACAGAATTAGTTTTTCAATGGCCAGTTTAAAACGAGACTTTCAGTCATTTTTGTAGGCTGCAGAAGTGCCTTTAAATAAATATTTGGTGGGACAGCTAAAAATAACACCCTACATTGGAAAGATCAGGAAAATCAACCTGCTTTATTTCGTTCCTGCTTACGCTATGGTTTATCTACTATGAAAATATCAGTAGATGGTAAGAGATTAAGGCTCATCGCCATTTTTACTTATTTCTTGCGCAAATATAGCAAAAATCTTCACTAAGATTTGTTTTTATTTTATCTCAACATCAAAGCAAGATCCCAGAAATCTTTCGGAAAATCTGGAAATTCTCTACTGCTAAATCTTGAGTAGTTGCAAGTATTTTATGCTGAAAAATGAAAAAAGAGAAGATGTAAAAAAAAGGTTGAAAACGGTGAGAAAAGAAATACTTATTTTTCGTATTTGTATAAAGGTATACCAAATACACCGCCAGCTCAGTCAATTCCAGCCGAGGACTGCAGTTTCGTGCTTATTAGCACTCATCAGCCCGGCATAGGAGTGACTGAGCTGGAGGTGGTAAACCTCTTAAGGAAGCCTAAAGTGCCAAACAAACTGGTAACTAATACATAATTAGCACTGACCAGACGAGTGACAGAAACAATTGTTCGGTAAGGTAAAATTACTACATTTATCTGATAAAGCCTCTTCCTTCTGCTTGTAATTTACAACGAAAATGTGTTAGAATGGAAATTCAGTACATTTTTTCCCCCATTCAACATTTTCTTACTGAACAAATAAACATTTCTCAAGGCATACATTTTGAGTTGATGAAGAAAGCATCCTCCTCTCCAAGGAAGCAAAAACCAATTTCTAAGATTTGAAGCCCAGAAGAAATCCTTCATTCCCAAACAAACTTTGTGAAAGGAAAAAAAAATTCTGTAGGGATAAAGTTAAAAAAAAAAGAAACTGAATTTTTCTCTCTCAATCAAACAATTTCTCTTCTCTCTCTTAGAGGGATTTTTAAAATTTTATGCTACACAATTTATGATTTTAGTTTTCATTTACTAAGTCTAAGTTTACTATGTAGGTCATTTTTGCAATCCACATTTTCCATTAAATACTAGTGTCTCTTTTTTGCCGGGTTAGCTATAAATCAAACTTTCCAGAATGAATTTTACATGCATATTAATCCAAATAAACATTTACGAGCAGTAGTTAATGCATCTTCACTTCTGTTATGAGGCAGGGATTAAACCTTTGAAGAACCTAAGCTTTGCAGTACAATATGAAAATTTGCTATATTATAAAAAAGTAAATCTTCTAACCAATAACTTTGTTGTGGCTAATATTAAGATTGTTATGACTAAAACATGAAAATAACAATAAGTTATTTGAATTAGATACTTATAAAATAATTCTTAGAGGAATACTAGTCCCATAACGGTTATTAAAGAGTTAAAGAAGGTACGCATTTACATTGGCACTCTCTTATTCTTTGAAATAATTCATGTAGATTAGCGACACAAGAAATTTAATGAATAATGAAGTTTTAAATGGATTCGCCTTATGAAATATTGTTTATCTTACTCGTGTCCTGCTTTTCCCTTTGACACCTTAAATTCTGATTTCTGAATGAAATTCTGATATATCCTAGCTAATTATATTAGAAATATTTCGTCTTCGGAGAAGCTTTTACTTGTGTAGAAATGTGTTCCTTATAATTTCTTATGGAAAGATGAACATGTTTGGATTATTTCTGATAATTTGTTCTCCTATCTGTCATATAAAATTGGAACATATGTGTAGATAGGTTTGTAACATTCGCTCTGTTACTTTTCTTACGGACGTATTTGTTTATGAGCATAAAGAACGTTGCTTCCTTACAGCTATTGCTTCAATATACAATGAAATATTTCCTAGTGCTGTTTTCACTCCGTTGAATCAATAAAAGAAAAGCTTCCAATCAACAGATAATAAATAAATACTTTCTCGCAATAAATTAAGTTTAGTAACTATTAGGATGCAGCTCTTAAGGGTGATCTAAAGTGCGTTCCATATTGTTCTATATTTGGGAAATTTGAGATCGCGTAAAGCTATTGTTTTGAATCCTTCTTTAATATTAACTTTAGGGTCATTCCATAGAAATGTCAACCTCAACCTCAGAATTTTTTTTCCCACACAGCCTTAATTGTGACCTATCATTTCATTTTGCATACTTTCTAGTACATAAATCCAGTAACAGTTTGCAAAAATTTCATTCGGTGTTTTTCTTCTGACTCTAAACGTGCGAGGTTGAAGAAAAGGCTTAGCATGTGCAAAAAAAACATGCGTCTACGTTTTGTTGTGTAATGTCAAATTTTTTGCAAATTTTTAAAAGAACTATGTTTATTCTAAATGATTAGATGTTGGCCCAATAAAATTGACTGTTCTTTTTGCATACATTATAAGATAAGTATTTTAAATAGTTTGGTTATTTCACTGAAAATATTTACGTTACGTTAGTCACGAAAATGTACTATTTTCTGCTTAAAAACTAAACCAGATGATTGAACCAAACAGCACTTTTTATTTGCTTACATCTGTGTCATATCTACTTAAAAAGTGCACAATATTTATTTCAGTATCAGTAGATATAAAATAATTAGTGTGACTAACGTAACATTTGAGCTGTAACTAACGTAACAGTTTGCATGTGACCAACGTAACATTTTAAAAATGACTGCTAATATTTAAAGCTTATTTAATTTAATGTACATTTTAATGAACAATTTTGAATATGTAGGCATTCTATATTTATTAAAAATGTAAAGGATGAAAAATACAAGTAAAATTACATTGTATAGATCTTCTGTTTACATAGAAAAATACTTTTTTAAAGGTCTTTATAAAGATACTTCCAATTTAAAGAATTATTTAAAAAGAAAAAAGGTGAGTAAAGCAAAAAAAATGAGTACTCTGCTGAATGTGCATTCAGCACAAGAATCCAAGCTTAAGAATTAAGTTAATAGAAATACAGTCTTAACGAAGGAGAACGTCTCTATTTTTTAAAAAATACATATCCACCTATTATTAAAATGAAGTAATGGTTGCTCGTTGGAAAACATTTGAAGATGTTACATGATACAGTGACAATAAGCGCTGCTGCCACATATTTCAGAAAATGCAAGAATGATCATTTAGAAATTCACACATTTGCGGTGATATCTGGAATTAAAATGCGTTCTGCAAAAACGTTCGATTATTTTTTTTCAATATTACATTTTAATTCAAAAGCATGCACAACACTATTCGTTCGATGAATCAGTAAACCTTAAAAAATAATATGTCATTGAAAAGTACTACGGAGTTTCTTATGACGATAACTAGTATATCGGCAGAATACTAGAATTCGTTGAAACTATCAATTTGCATAAAGTTAATTTTTTAAAAGAGATATATTTAGGATTTAATTAGCCCAAGAATGATGTTATTCAGTTTGTAAAAGCAGTTTTTTTTTAAATTTGTTTATTTCTTTTCGCACATTCAAATTGAGTTAATTTAACTGAATCCTTCCATTCAATTTACACTAATATAGGAAAAAAGTAAAGAAAGAACCATAATGCAACACAAAGAAGGTTCCTAAAACGTGTAAAAGTAATGTAAGAGCAAGAAATTAATTATAAAAAGAGTTTATATGCATTTATTGCTTGTTATTCGATGGTTACGTTAGTCGCGTTACGTTAGTCACACTCAGTTTTTGGTAAAAGTATCATCAAGGGCCAAAAAAGATTCATCTGTAACAAATCTTGTAGTACATTTTAAAAAATAGATTGTTTACCTCTTACAAATATATCTGCCAATTTTAAATGCCTGCGTAAGTTTCAGAAAAATTTGCCTCGTAACATAAGCATTGTTTCTCAGGGTTGCAAAAATGTTACGCTAGTCAAAATGCCTTTTTTGGTGAAAAAACACCTGCCAGCTCTAATTTTACTTCAAATTCTTGGTAGAAATGAAAAATAGTCACCTTGTGCATTTTAAATCTGCATTTTAAACCAAAACACATTTATTTTTATTCCCGGTGTAAGTAAAAAAGTTTGAAAATCAGCTGCGAATGTTGCGTTAGTCACTATGGAATGACCCTTTAAGGAAAATATTAATAATCATACTGATATAAATATTAATAAAAGATTGAAACTAAAAATTATGTCACGTACCAGGGAAAATAGTGGCACATTTCAAAAATTTGAATTTTTGTAAATTAAAACAATAAAAAACTTCACTAAACCAATTTAATATTTCCATGCTTTTTCTTGTCAGAATACTGGTGGTCTTGTCAGAATACTGGTCAGAATACTGGTTTCTTGTCAGAATATGTTAGTCTAAATAACTTGATTGTGGGTCTATAAAAGATATAAACAATAGCGGCACACTATTAGTATTTACTAACGTAGAGGAAACTTTTTCTAACTTTATATGCTATAAATTTAGACAACAAGGAGCAACCAATAAGCATAACATTATAAGAATATTGCGTCTGTTTTAGCATTTGAGGATGTGATTGAGGAGTCAAAGGTGGCCAGTGTCCTAAGGTCGACCAAAAGTTAGATTAATTTTAATATTTATCACGAAACAGCTTTGCTGTATAGTAAAACATGCATATATAGTGCAAATGGCTGAATTACAGATTTAATCGGTAGCCATTTATGCAGCGAATTCAGTTTTGAAGAGGAACAATTCTGTTTCTCGGGTAAAAAATCATTTAAATTTAAATGTGACTAAATCCTTCGAGTAAAATCTATGGAGTAGAAAAGTGGTGGAAGGACTTGGGAGAACCAATGGAAGATTATTCCTTTGAAAGATGCTATAAAACTAATGGAAGATTGGTTCTATAGCAAGATGCTTTAGAACCAATGGAAGATTCATCGAGATGGCATAAGCTGAAATTTAAGCACATTCACTTTAGCTCTAATAAATTTCAGAGATAATAGATTTACATCATGAGAGTGGTGAGTCACACAATAGAATTTCAACAAATTTCTTTGAAAACCAGTCAATAGAATTTCTTAGTATGATGTTACTTCTTTGCGAAAGAATAGCTATTGGTTGGTCTCGCGAATGGTGACAAAAGCAATGATCTTTCTTGTTTGGCCCCTCACCGTCCATTGCTAAGCGGCCGTTTGCAGCTGCACCGTGAGTTGACTGTTAAATTACAGCAAAACTTACATGTACAATCAAAAGATCATTCAATAAGTGCTGTAAAAAGTGTGCTACAAAATGTTCTTAAAGGAAAGACCTGTCAGTATTAAAAAAACCTATGCTCAAAAGCAGTGGAAAAGTGCGGTGAATCAAGTGCGTGTTTTGAAAAGGAGATTTTGGAAATGTGTTGAAAGCTGTTCTAGAATGTGCGCTTCAAAGTGTTTTAAGAAAGGGGACGAGTTGCTGAGTTCAATAAAGTTCAAAACGTGTTAAAAATGAGTCTTTAGATTTGCAATGTAACAGTAAAAAAGACAAACGTCTAGAACTAAATAAACCAAGTCTTTTGCATAACAACTTTGATTTTGTAATTTAAAATTAATTCAGATAATTCGTTTAGGCCAATCTGCTTATTTCAAAAATACCTTTTCAGGGTAAAATTTTCTGATGAAAAAATATGCATCTTTTTTGTCAAAGAAAAATACCATTTATGTAAAAACGACCGCAAATTTATTTTCCAAACTGTTTTTTTTTTTTTTTTTTTTTTGCAGTAATTAGCGCGTTTTAATATAAAAATATTCAAATCAAGCACTTTTTTTAACACTATGCAAGCGTACGAACGAAAGAGAAACAAAATAAAGTAGTAAGTTAAAGCAAATGACCCTTCCCCCTGAAAATATAGAAATAATAAAAGTACAATTTTTAAGCAGTGCATAAGAAAGACACCTAAATATATGTGTATAAATTCAATTCATAACATTGTACTCAATACTATGCAGGAGCATATTTCAATTTTTATTCGTAAATATTATGTTTTTCTTAAACAATAACTTGCAAATGAACCAACGAATTAAACTTTTAGATTCGCTCACTTTTTAAGTATTATTATTATTTTTTTATTAGTGTCTAAATCGATTAATTTACAATTCATCAGGGTTTCTTCTTTCATCTTTTTCAAGGATTGAAAATGAACGGAACTAAAATCTTGTGGCAAATTTGTTTAAATTTGATGAAAAATAACTTATTTTATGAAAAAAAAATACATCTTCTTTGAACACATTAAAAACAAATTAAATTACTATATGTATGAAAAGCGCCTTTATATTGATCTTCCATTTCAAACATGTCATTTAGAAATTCCCTTTCACTTTGAAAGCGCATTGGAGTGTTTCTCTAATTTGCAAATGGGTTAGAAAAGAAATGAAACCATACGAATTTCGAAAACAGCAGATATTTGACGTGTTCTAAAGGAAATCTTTTGCTGCTTTAGTTAACTCATTTCGACGCATTTTCATTTGAATAAAATATTGCTAACGGGGTTAAGATTTCTGACAACGAATTCAAACTACGCAGATGATTCATTTAACAGCAAGGGAAAACTTTTTCACCTGCTATCTTTTACACTTTGATCGGTATATACAGAGAAGAATGGCAAAAAAAAAAAAAAAAAACGGACGTTTTTTCTTTTACTTTTGTATTTTTTCTATTTATCAGAGTTTTAAAAAATGTTGAGTTTAATATTATTACTTACCCCGCAAAATAAATAATATTCTACAATTTGGGATAAAAATCATCTGTGATGCGCAATAATGAGAAGATTGAAGAGGGCATTTTCCCACTCTTTAACGCCTATAGGATTGAATGTGTCACTGAAGTTAGTAAATGAGACATTATTACAAAGTGAGAAAAATATCTAGGAAATAAATAATACTTTTTGTATGGTGAATAGTTCCTGAATAAACGACAGAACAATATTGTGGTAATAGCTTAATGAGTAAGAAATAAAAATGCCATTTTATGCAAAACTTTTTGAATAAAAGTACTGAAAATGAAACTTATATTTTAAATGTATTAGAATATGGCAGAGTTTTTTTCACTTGGTTGCCCTCAATACTAGCAATGCCATCTAGAACAATGCACTGTTAGACATTAACAGCAAGATTATGAGACAATTTAATGTTATATTGTACAGGCTTTTTTAACGTACCTTGCGCTACAAAAAACAGGTTTTGAATAACTATTAAACAGGGTTGCAGGTTTTTTAGCAATCAATATTTATTTTGATTTTTTCTCCAAGTTTGAAAGTGACCATTTTCATTGCTATTTTTCGGATTCTTTACTAGCTTTTCTTTCGTATTCGTTTGGCGAGGTTTGTCGAAAAAAATTTCTTTGCTTGCTTACACCTGAATAATTTCTTCCCTCTTAATTTCCGCTGCTTGTGTTCAGTTCCTTTTTTTCCGGAATGAAGGGCCATTTTCAAAGTAAATAAAATACTAATAAATATAATTTTTTATTTTCATAAAAGTTAATTTTTCCAAAAGAGCTTTTGAAGTAGAAATAACTTGACTACGCTCTGTTACTTTCAAATCACATTAACTTATATTATCTAACTAAAAATATTTAAAAATATGTATAAAAACTTTTGGCTCTTTTAGATAACTTTTTCAATTACTATGATTTGTAAACATACTTAACAGAATAATATAATTAAGAGTAAAAAAAATGTATGCATAGTTGTGCTTAGAAGATAAAATGACTTCATTACATTTCACTCCACATTATCAAACGCTTAAAATTTCTTATAACGTTTTCAGTATCGGTGGTTGATAAACAATGTTTTTTAAAAACAGAAAACAAAATGAAAGGATACTATAGTAAAATTTCTAATAAAAGAATTACACAGCATATGGAACGAACTTGATCCCTTAATAATGTGATTGATGTGTAACGAAAGGCTTACACACTAAACTTTTGCAACTGAAAAAAAAAATAACTTGAAATGTTTTTCTTTAGGCTTACGTATCAATCCTCATATATATATATATATATATATATATATATATATATATATATATATATATATATATATATATATATATATATATATATATATATATATATATATATATATATATATATATATATATATATATATATATATAATAGTCAATGATCAGGTAACGCTCTTGAAGTCATTGATAATGAAACCCGCGCCACGGAATAAATAATTTGATAATATGGTTAGCTAATGTTTAAAATGTTGGGAAAGGCTTTATTGTGACAAAGATGACCTTGATGCGGTAACCTAACAGTTTCACTGGTAAGACTGTGTCATTTCAGGGGGATGAAGAAACGAAATAGTGATCAAAAATGAACTTTATCGCGATGGAGTTAGGGTTAATCCACTGGAGAAAGGGTTAAAATTTTAACTATCAAAAGACCACCAAGCAGGCAATAACTTCGTTCAAATGTAGAAGCAATTTTCATCCGTCATATCTTGACGACCGATTTTCTAGTTATTTTAATATTTGCACAGGTTTCTAAATTATAAATTTCAGAAATCCAGTGATTGTTTTGTGCTTGTTCCTCAAATTTATTCGTCGTATATAATCTTGGTTTCTTTGAACTGCTGCAGAACTAGGTGAAGAATGCGAACAGTGAGACACGAACATTGAGTTACGTTTTTTATAACTTAAAAACACAGAAATCATATTCTTTCAAATGGTACAAAATTTGTCCCTTCAATGTTCATTATAAAAGTGGATCAATAAAAATCTAAGAATTCGCACAAACGAAAAGATGATTAATAAAAAAAATAATCTTGATTTCTTTGAACTGCTGCAGAACTAGGTGAAGAGAGGGCAAAAAGAGACACGAACATTCAGTAACATTTTTTTGTAATTAAACAACACAGAAATCATATTCTTTCAAATATTACAAAATTTGATTCTTCTACAGGCATTATAAAAGTGGATCGAAAAAATCTAAGAATTCACACAAACAAAAAGATAAATAACAAAAAAAGAAAAAAATCTAAGAATTCACACAAACGAAAAGATAAATAACAAAAAAAAAAGAAAAAAAAATGTTTCACTGTTTCCCCAGTAAGTGTGAACACATATTTTTTTAATTAACAAGCTTTGAATGATTCTAAATTTGCCTGGAAAAATATGAATGATTGTTGCTGTTTGGTTTCAGTATGAGCTATTGCTTTTGGCAAAGTAAATTTCATGTTTTCTCGACGCACAGTAGTGACATCTACCGCAAATTCATTTGGTACTCAGATAGAATGGTTTAAATGATTGTAGATTAGTAAATTGGCTTAAAGCATCATCTTGTGATGTAGCACTGAATAAGGATGGAGTTATCTTATTTTAGCTGTTGCTTATCCCTTGTACAACAGTTTCTTTCATGCCTGCTTCCGAAAATCCCCAAAAAAGGTTATCTGACTGTCTTTTTTCTTGACATGTTGAAATTTTGAAATGTAGAAAAATATTATTTAAAAAAATCAAATAAAATAAGTACGAAAGGAAATATCTATGTGATAATATATAGCTAAAAAATCATCATTCCATTCATGCACCCTTGTATTCTTTCAAACTTAATCTTTCAAACTTATTTTACTAAACTTATTTTTTCAAACCCATTTTATTAAACTTATTTTTTGAAACTTATTTTATTGGACTTATTCTTTCAAACTTATTTTATTAAAGTTATTCTTTCAAACTTATTTTATTAAACTTATTCTTTCAAACTAATTTTAGTATTATTTGCATCAACAGGCCTGTTCTAGTAATTTAATTTCCTTCAATGCATAATATCCCCACTTTTTACATAAAAGTGCCTGTCTTATACTCATCCCTCATCGCGATATATAAGCTCAATTGCTGCCATTTGCAGACAAAGAAAACTAACATCATCATTCGACCGCTAAAACAAACGTTATTTAGTAGGCGAATGTAAGATTAATAACATCAGTCTGTTTATCTAACAGTTTAGAAACAATGTAACAAACAATCGCGATATTTTACTTCGATTTGTTCAAACTATAATTATATTGCTATTTTTCTTACGTGGTACCTGAAAGAGAACTTTTTTCTATAATATTGTTTACAGTATGTCAACTTGACATTTCAAAAGTTTTAACAGGCTGGAAATATTCAAACAGAAAATTATTTGCTGTCCCACTGTTCTCCCTGTCTCCAGTGTACCCACTCCTCCCCTACTCTAAAATAACTACATCAAAAAGGCTTTTTGTGCATAACTTACATAAAAATATCGTTCCAATATGGCTCAATAAAATATGATTTGCCATTTAGTTCAGGACTTCGGTACGCTTCAAACTCTTCAGTAAGGGCTACTGTTAAATTTATTTTTGTTTTTTGATATTTTCAAAAAGCAATTATAAAACAACAAAAGGAAAAATTTATTTGTCCATACTCTGCGTAAAGCAATCTTTCCACGAATGTTTAATCACAACAAAACCACATTTCAGTTCAAGATTAATATACACTTTAAATTTCTCGTAGAGATTAAAGTTAAGTTCCTTCAACTGGTAAAACAGCCTACTTTTCATTTATACTCGACTTTAAAAGTTTTTTCCAAAAAAGTTTTCACAGCACAAATCCGCATTATGAATCGTTATGTTTATGTGCTTTGAACCTTCTGGTAGGCACTGCTTTTTTTCTTCAAAATTAAACTAAACTTTGATTAAATAAGGAATAAAAAGATAATAAGGGTGTTGACCTCGATGTCTTCAATATAAAATGTTCAAATCTGTAAAGTTCAAAAGTTTTCTGGGTGGAAAGGAGGGGAGAGGAGACAGGACAGTCCGACTTTTGAAAGACTCGTTTATTCTAATCTTATACCTCTTCTTTTTTAAATACATTATTTTTCAGTCATTTGTTTAATTATTTAGTTAAGTAATGCAGTAGAACCCGCTTAAGGGAATAGCCAATTTTCCACGAAATTTTTTTTTTTCTGATAAGCAGGATATTCCATTAAACGGGATTAAAATAACAGACATCAATGGTTTGGTACATTGAAAATGCATTACATTTAGCGGAACATTCTTTTAACCGTTATTTTAAAAAACGGGCTTAATGTAATTCCTGTTTTTTGATTTTAAATATTTTAAGCAATATTTTTTAAGATGCTTTGGCCTTTCATGTATTTAAAAATTGTTTCTGAAAATCAAACTAAAAACAAGACCACACGTAAAGCATCCAATTGTTTTGTACCTTACGTTTGATTTATATTTTCAACTTTACAGCAAACGCTTTAATCTTCAAAATTTTTCAACTATCCCCTAGATACATACAAATTATCCTTCTGAAGCAAAAGAAAATGTCTTTTGGCAGAAGGCGATACTCACGCATGAGAAGACAGTAAAAAGAAAAATTCTTAACGTTTGAACTCCCCATTTGTCTCTTTCCCCTAATTTTTGTTTACGATATAACGATAGAAATTGAAAAGAGAAATTGAGTCTAATAAAAAAAGTTTATTTTACCATTTTCTAAAAAAGAGGTAACTACTTTAAAATCAAACACGATTAATTAAACAGATTTGCTTATCTTTATGTACTATCTAGTGAAAATAGATTTGTTAAAAAAACTCTGTTTAGACCAATAAAAACAGCAGTGTTTTAGAAATATTTTGAAAAGTCTCATCGATTTGTTTTCAGATTCTGTAAAAATATTTTTTTCTGATAAAACTTCTTTTTAAATAACAAAGAACAAATGATTTTCCTAAACTGTTTTTCTTTTTGAGAGTTTTAAACGTGAAATACTTTGGATTTATGGATTAGACGGATATAAAACGAATTTATAAATATTATATATTTAATATTTATAAATCTTTTTTTCAGAATTATACTTTAAAAAATATATTTAAAAATTCCTTCGTCGACTCGACAGTTTAGAATGATGAATTTAGAAGGATTGGAACGAACGAGATAAGGAGACAATTACCCTTATTATCACAAGTTAAGTAATTGGTACAACTACTTAGTATGAACATTTAGGGAATTGCAATATCATCTTAATGTATATAGTTTTCGTGTATTTTTTTACGAGCCTTTTATAGTTTTTCACCTTGGGTAACTATTTTTAAGTTGAAAGTGTTTATTACACAATTTAAAATAAAAAAATGCTTTTATATAGGAACAGTACACATTATTGAGTTACTGTTTTTTTTTCTTTCGGAATTAAGATTTACAAAATGTTTAAAAAGAACGTCCAATATAGTAGTACTGACACATTTCTTTAGCTCTTGATGTGTTTGCTTGCCAGCGCAATGATACTCAATCCTAAATAATATCAAAGTATGTCTGCATATGCTAATTTTATCATGAAACAATTGACCTTAAATTAAATAGTTAACTTTGTTACTTTGATACAATATCGCATACACCTAAGGTGTTCAGGTCAAAAATGACCCATGTTGTAATTTCTATTATTATCAACTTATAATCACATCTTATGTATGTTTGTGACGTAATAATATAGTTGTATTGCATTTGCCAAATATTTTTATGTATTTATATTATTAAAAATTGCTTTGCAGATAAGTTTTCGTAACCATAACGGATTATGAAATTAAGGAGCACTTCTGTATTTATGAAATAATAATTCCATTGTTCAAAACATTCGGCCCTAAAAATTACTGTAAAATTTCTGCAATACAATGTGAAGTATATATTTAGCATACATGTGTAACTTTTTTTTCTTTGGTTTGACGGCAGCAACAAGCAAATAAATACTTCCAGGTCAGTGCGATTCAAATCCTTCCAGCCGTCCACGAACATTATTTTCTTCTATTTTACTATTTTCTAGTATAAAATTTACAATAGCTCGAGGGAAAACAACGTACATTCAAACACGTACAACGTTCATACACGTACAACGTACATACACAACATACACACAACAACGTACATACAACGTACATTTAAAAACAACGTAAACGCAGAATATTCGACGTCAAGTTTTGACGTGGTAAATCTTGTGAGCTTTGGAGTCATGTCCACAATATTCTCTAATGTACTTAGTAGAACAACTTATGTGCCACTTTTTTTACTGGAAAAAACCTCATATTAAAAAAAAAAAAAACGCACGTAACTGAATATTTGCAATAATTGTAAAAAAAAAACCACAAAATGTTTTTGAAAGATTAAGAAAAATACATTAGATATATAAGAAACAAATTTGAAATCAGTCCAAAAAGACCCGAATATCATGAAGGTTAAAAGATAATTTTAAGATTGTCCCTTTCAATTTAGCTTTTAAATAAGTTCTTACAGTCCCGAAAAGTATAAAAAATGATAAAAAAACATCTTCGGAATTTTTATCTCTAGCTCTTGATAACACATTTTACAATTTTTAGGAATTTTATGGCACGAAGCGTTTAAGTTGTTAAAATATTTTTTTGCTGTCTTTCAATCCTAAACATACCATCATTATTACTGCTTTAGTGTTTGCTCTTTTCATCTGAAAAGAGCAGATAATTTATCAATTAAAGTTGTAGCTAAGACAAAAAGATTCAAATTCGAGAACTTTCCCTTTATGAAAGTTGGTCTTTGGTTGTGTTAATTAGTTTGGGAAAAGTTCTGAAAATTTTAACGTTGTCTTTATGTTTTAACAAGTACCAAAAATCCTTAAAAGAAAAAAAAAACGTATTAAGCCACTTGTTATTCGCCATTGTGGCATATGGGTTTTTTTTTTTTTTGGAGAAATAATTATTTTTACTAATGCACCTGAGCAAAGTCCGTCTAAAACTAGACTAGCATTGTTTATCTCTTCAAAACAAAGTGCTAAAAACTTGCTCGAAATTTAATCACGAAAGGACCTAAACACATATTGCAAATCTGAAAACCGGAAACTGTTTCGCAGCGGTTAAAAAAAAAAGAAGAAGTAGGTTGGTACACAAAATTTCATAATAGTAAATCTGAAATTTTTCAGCATTAAGTTTTTAAGCCTATATTTTCTAAGAATGATATTCATGAGTCAGTGCTAAGTGTAGAAATTGTTAAAGTTTTTATTCCATTGTTATCAGTTTTTTAAAAGTCACAAATTAAGCGAAAAAAATCTTTACTTTATTAATTTATACTTTATTACTGTTTTCATAGAATGTATAACCCGAATGAAATCATGTTCTGAATAAAGATCACTGCTTTGAAGTATGCAGACTTTTACATTACATAATTTTTTCTTGAATTTTAATCATTCTAAATACTGCTAATAGTCCAGTCAATAGATACATTTTACCTTGCAAAAAATGGGGTCAAAGATTTTATTTTTTTAATTTGTACATATTGGTGCCGACATGGAAAAACCAAGTTATCCAACACGAAAGACCCCGGGAGAACTTTTGGGGGCCGAAAAACCACAAAAATTTATGACTTTTTTTGTTTTTTCCAAAATATCTCCGAAATGGTTCAACTTAGAAAAAAGTTTTAAATGTAAGGTTTAAAGAACATAAAATTTGCTACAACTTTTGTATTTACAACTTTTTTGTAGCACAACTAACAAGCTTGCTATAGCTCTTTGAAAACAGGCAGTTTTCCTCCACTCCGAAAAAAAAAGCTTTCACACCGAAAGCAAGGCGTCATAATTATTAGAACTTGGATAGAAACTTTAGTTTCAGAGAGTTCATCGACAGTTAGAGTAGTTTGAGCTTCTTGCTCACCCCCCCACCCCCCGCTGGACACAGAGTAGCAATTCTGGCTAACAGATTAATTCCCACCAGACTCCAAAAACAAACGATGTTTTATGAAACTGAAATACATATATACACATTCATTTAAAGCACATACGACAATGCAATAATTAAAAAAAAAACCTTCCCCACTGCTCACGAACTAACTTTTCTGATCTGACAGAGGTAGTCTTCATCAGACTCCAATAATAGATGATAAATTGCTATTTATAACTGGATTACACAATATATACATTCATTTGAGGGATGTAATTCGTACATTCTAGTCTAATTATTGCAAACAAAGATGCGATTTTTAAATATTAATGTGAAGGAAAGAATATTAGGCAGCTAATAAGCAAACAATCAACACAGTCATGCATCCTATGCTCTGATACAATAATAATAATAAACCCTCCCCCACCGCTCACGAACTAATATTTCTAGTCTGACAGAGGTAGTCTTCAGTCAGACTCCAATAACATATGATTTATATTGCAGTTTGTAATTGAATTTCATAATCTTCTCATTCATTTAAAGCACATAATTCGTACCATCTATTCTATTACAAGTGAAAATGCAATAATCGAAAATATAAATGTGAATGAATAAATATTAGGGTGACAATAAGCAAACAATAGACATAATAATGCATAAATAAAGGTACAATAGCAATACGTAATGAACACTTTGAAAAAATTCTGCAGAAACTGACTTTTTGAGGCCTGAAAAACTCAAAAAAATTACCCTTCAAAATGAAAATCCAACTGTAGAAGCTTAATACAGATTAATTACAGACAGAATAATACAGATCTAAATTACAGAGAGATTCATTCGACCTTAAAGCAAATAGAGAAAGGACAACAAAATACGCTGTTTATCTTCTTCGAAGCCGTTTTGAAGGTCCAGGTTCTCCCGGTTCAGAATCTGTAGGGGGTAGAAAGAAGCTGTGGTCCTTTTTCATCTCCTGGTTGCGGTACAGAAGCTCCTGGAACAAATCATCTTCTTCAGCAGTCTTATCCAAAGATGAAATTTCTGCAACATTTTTACAATTTGTGCCACTGCAGTGTTTGCACGTGCTGGAGCATTTTAAACCTGCCTTATGACAAGAACAGGCTCTAGTGCAATTTTTCTTGCAGGTACAAGGTACAATTTTCAAAAGATTCTGAGTAACTGAATCTCTTTTCGTGTCAACATGCATTAGATCTTGCGTTCTGCGTTCCCAACCCCACTTCTCTGGATCAATTATGTTGCTCAACTAACTTTGAATTTGGTGGTAGAACCGATATGAGTGATAACGTCCCCCCCCCCCTCTCCGCACGTTGGAGGGAGCCCTTCAAGATTTATCTTAGCCCTGTACTAGTTTTATAAAAAGATTAAATTGAAAAGTATCCAAAGATAGGTTCAAACACTTTACGTCACCTGTGTATAATATTTGCAAAATGTTTTCTCCGGCTGCAGCTAAGGCATCACGATGACAGATTGGGTCCCTAAATTCTTCAATAGCTTCCTTAATTTCAGGAGTTTTTTTCTTTTTTGACTATTTTGTACAACTTAATTTTGCCTTGGCCAAAGATTGCCGAAGTCGTATCACACCCACTAAACGCATGGATGAAAAGAATATTGCTGGGGTCAAACTTAAAAGATTTAGTGGGGAAAAAAACAAATCACAAGTACTCCCTCTTCCAGGTTTTAAAAGGAACAAGTTGCTGAAAGGCTGTCCTGAAGCTGTCATCAGCACCAACAGATCTATATCCTCTAGCCCGCTATAACAAACTTTTCAATTTATTTTGCCTTTGAAAGAGCAGTAAGTAAGTCGGCATCATCTTGAGTCTGCCTGACTTCAATCTCACACTCTTCGAAATATGTCTCAAGAAGTTGAATAAGACGATTCTTGTTGTTATAATTTGTCAGAAATCTTTCTTGAGGAATTTAGTTAACATGTTAGGTTCAACCATTACTTCAAGGGAAGAGATTGATTGCTCATTGATATAGCATTTTTGACAGGCAGTGTGAATTGTCACTTCTTTTAAGAATTTCAAAAAAAAAAACGCTGATGTTCTTCATTTTGCCGTTTTGCGCTGCATCTTTGAAGATTTTATGTTCCCTTTTCATTCACAATCTTTATTTCGCATTCACGCAAACTGATTTCGCAAATAATAATAATAATAATAATAACAACAATAATAATAATAATAATAATAAAACACCTTGGTCAGGCGTATTCATTTCTAGGGAAAAAATTGTAATACAGAACACACAAATTGATATAACATACTCTGGCTCAAACGCTGAAGTGACCAACATAAGTAGCTATTGAGTCGCTTCATCTCATTTGGAGAAAAAAAAGGGGGGATGGAATGGGGGTGTTTTGTTTAAGTTAAAGGGAACGGAGGCATTTACCCTCAGTTGTGAAAGACAAATGATTTTCAAGGTCAGACTGCCGGCGTTTCTCCTTTTTTCCTCCGTTATCCGATGCGCTTTCACGCACTTCGCTGAGGGGGCTCAGAAAAAGTGTGACTTTCAAGAAGCTGTAACTCGCTTGCTTTTCATGCTACAAAAATGTTGTAATGACAAAAGTTGAAGGAAATTTAATCCTCTTTAACATTTGCATTGGAAGTTTTTTTGTAATTTTAACCATTTTTGAGATATTTTGAAAATATTACAAAAAGTCACTATTTTTGGGGGGTTTTCGGCCCCCAAAACTTCTCCCGAGGTCTTTCGTGTTGGATAACTTGGTTTTTTCATATTGGCACTAGTATACACAAATTTAAAAAATAAAATCTTTGACCCCATTTTTTGTAAGGCAAGCCCGTTTTTTTCTACCTATTGACTGGACTATAAGGAATATAGTAGAATAGTGCGTCTCTAGAATGTAAGGCAATTTATCACGTCATACATTTTTTTTCTATTCGGCTGTTTATGGATAGATGGTACTACAAACATCTTCATTTTTACTCTACAAATATCACATTTGTTCAATTTAATTAGTTCCTTGAAGCAGAAACTCCACACATGTCACGCTTAGCAAGTTTCTTTTAATTTTTCTTCAATGCTGACAAAGTTTTAACAATTCATCTTACAATATTTTAACTTTTGGAAATAAAGTGAAAACTTTGCGCTAAAAGAATAAAATGTGTATATGATTGAACTACTGTATATGATTGAAGTCATGTTATCTCAATGTTTAAGATAACTAAATGATTTCTTGGATTTTTTTTATAAGAACTTAAAGGTTTAAAATACTTTCACCGATTTTTCCGTTGGAAAATATTTAAAAAAAACGATTCTCTATTCAACACTTCAGGGATCGGTTTTTATTTTATGTTCAAAATTTTAACAACTTCAGATTATTGTTCCTTATTTGAATTTTAATACCGAATATTAAACGTGTTATTATAGTATACGATGTGCACTATTAAGAGTAATTAACATATCTGTCCTGACAAAAATTGTACATTCCCTCTGCAAACACTAAGATTTTGTCGGCTGTTTTATCACACCACAAGCTTACATCCCTTTACGTTAAGAGAGGGTCTTTTCTAACCCCGAAACAGGCGCATGCGGTTGATATTCAAATTTAAGTTTTGTAACGTTGATTAGTTCCCATTCATATTTGAATACAAAAGTGTATATTTATTTCTCACAACATTATCTCAAAAAGCTACTTAATAATTAAAAAAAAAATACTTGAGTATGTTGTATAGATGTTGACCTGAATTTATTTCTCATATTGTATTTCTTAATTTAACAAAAGCAGAAACCATTTAACTAAATATAACTCTCACCACATCAGCATGCTCAATATTTTCCATTTAAAGGAAATAAATCTGTCATATCTTTTCATAGCATTTTTATTAAAATACAAAAAAAAAAAACAACGTAATAGCATGAAAGCAATGCAGTCCTAGTAGCATTTTGTTTACTAACAGATTTGCGAAACAACAGGTTTTGCAATATTTAAATACACTTATACTGCAAGGTCATTCTTGCGCTGCAAAAATTAGGTGCGCGGTAGTAATGAAGAGAACCATTTTCAAAAAACGTGCATATTTCAATATAAAAAAGTCTTATATTATCATGAAGTGGCGGAAAAATCGTGATAAAGAACAGAATAGGTTTTTTTTTTTCATGGTTATTCACCATTTCAAGGAGTTCGTGGCTTTTTAAATCACACCAGCGTGAACACTTGACGTCATATTACCATGGTTACCATCTCATGTTTCTTTCAAGAGTATAGTATCAGTTTCAAATTAGCTTCTCTATCATAACTCTTGCATTTATTTGATGACTGACTAATTTTTAAGCACAGAGGAATTTTACACGGAAATTGCTGAACTTTGGTATTGTTAGATAATTTATTACAGTGTATTTACGTCCCCTGTTTGTTATATGGCGATGTTTTTAAGGTTATTTAATCTTGGATAGTAGCTGCATAACTTTTACTTAGTATGTGCAAATATTTTTATGGATTTAGTCAAAGTTCTACTCTTACTTTAATATGTCATCATTAAAATTTAAATGCAATAAACTTTAGTAATTAATGAGTGATCTTAAATGCTATAGCAGATGACAGTTTATAGTTTATCTATATTTTTTTCTATTAAAGCCTTTAGCTCATCATCATATATAATAGCCAATTCACTGATCGAGTAACGCTCTTGTTGTCACCAACAATGAAATTCGCGCCATAGCACCTGATAATATAATTTGATAATACCTTTTAAAAATATTTGACATGCAGGGAAATGCTTTATTTTGACAAGGCTACACTAGATCCGGTAATCTTTTTTACCTGACGTCAAAAAAGGAGGTTATGATGTCGTTTGCGGTTTTTTATGTATGTTTTCGTATTGCTCCAAGAATACTGGACCCATTTGAAAAATCATTTTTTTGTTTGGAAGGGTATACTTTTCAGATGGTACCAATTTTGTCAGGAACTGATGAGGGATCCCGGAGAAATCTAAAAAATCTTTAAGTTTTACCCGTTGTGGCTACGTAGACCAGCTTTCGTCAGCTGCGCAATACGTCACAGGTCACGTGGTTTTGGCGTAAAAGGTGCTTTTTTTCAACGGAGGAATCTTGTCTTGAACAATATTTAATTATCATTCATCGGGATAATTGATTTTCACTGCACCGCCTGTTAATTTTAATTATAGTGTTACTGATGTATTTATGACTCATGTAGCAAATGTAGCTATTTTATGATTTTCAGGATAGTCTTCTTCTACTTCAGATTTACTCAGTTAGTGAAATAAAACTGTGTCCCTCTGTTTCCCGTTCCTGGGGTTTTTTTTTCTTTTTTTTTTTTCGCCCAGAATTTATTTTCATCAAATTTAACATTCAGCGTTTCTCTCACTTCGTAATTTTCGGGATCGCAAATTCTATAACCTTTCGTATGAAACGCATATCCTACCATGACTCCCTGTTTAGCTCTCATATCCAATTTGTTTATTTTCTGTTATGGAAGTTCAATATACGAAATACAGCCAAAAAACACGGGAGTGTTTAATAGATGGCTTTCTTCCCCCAAATAGCTCAAAAACGGTTTTGGTTTTTCCTTTTAAAACCGCTCTGGTCCGGAAGTAGTGGAAGCAATTAGCTGCTTTTCCGCTAAAAACTGCTGAGACAAACCCGTTTTATTTAAAACTGTTCTAATTTCATTCATTAATGTTAAGTTATAGTGTTCGATGACGCTACTTCGTTAACTGGAGGATTTGTTGGTTTTTTCGATTCTTGTGCTTTGATCGCTAAGGTAAATTTCAAACCCGGGGGTGCAGAAATTCCTTTCCGTTATCGGATCTTTCCCGCAAATATCTCTGATCTCTTTTGAAACCTGAAAAAGTATTCGAGCACCTCACTTTTCTTCTTTAAGAAATAAACTTAAGATTTTCTTGAAAAATCGTCTATTATTGTGAAAATAACCTCCCCCCCCCCTAAAGAACTTAAATGCCAAGGATCCCTTAGCATCTAAATGCAAAAGATCTTACCCGGGCTTTGGCTTGAATCTCCGTTACAGGTTTAAACGTAATTCTCTGATTTTTCCATTTACACGGATAACAATGTGACTTTTTTTTACTTTTTATATGCAGTGAAAGACAGTGAAGTACAGAATCACACTCTCAGTATTTATAATATAGTTTTTGTCTTCATCATAAACACGTTGATGCCAAACTTTAAAACTCAAAGGGTTCTAAAAGTTAAAACGTAAGGAAACTGACGAGTTCAAGGGTACAAGAGTTACAAATTCTACTGTAGTTCTTGAGCATCTACTTTTCTAAATGAGCATGTCCTTCAAGGGAAATAAAATATGACAAACAATGCATAATAAAGTAAATATTCTACTTTAAATTAAAAAGCTGTAATTTTGACGAGAACGCAACACTGCCAGATCAGAAATGAAAAACTGAAAATTTTAAAATATAGCCAGGCACGGCCTGAACTTAAATATGTTGGGAAGGCGTATAACCTCAATTTGTCGAATGGAACTTACATATTTGCCGATTAATAAAATATTGGTGCATGCACACATTAAGTATGCACAATTAAGTACAATATCTAATGAAATTTGAACATTCGAGATTTCAAAAATTGCAACATTACAATTATGCCCCCAAATTTGCCGAATTGCCACACAAAATTTCCCCAATACTGCATTTTTGGGGAGGTCATAAAGACTTCCCGTGACCTCCCATCGAGTGCCTTTGAATATAGTTTCTAAAATTATTTTTATGCTCACAAGTTTCAATGGTACTAGTGCAATTTTCCTGAAGTAAAACTTTAATTTCCTGCTGACGTAAATATAAAACTTTTAAAGCACAAGGGTTTCGTGTTTATACCTTAAGATGCTTATTTCTTATTAGGGTTTTTTTGTGTAATGCTTCATTGATAATTTGTTTAATTATTATTATTTTAGTCTTGATCGATAAGTACGAAAGCTGGCTCCAGATTTCAGAGAGTTTTGAGTCGCTCAGACATCACAGTATTGTATTTCCAGAATGGCAAATTCTACAACAAAAAATATCAATAAACGGGATACTAATTGCATGTCTCTCGGTCACATTGTTATTCTATTTATTTACATTTTATCGTATTATTTACGGAATATAAAAGTTACTGACGCTATAACGCAACGTTTATCAGTAAAATGGTTAATGCAAACTGGTAAAGAATTTAAAACTGAACACTAAAAAAAAAAAAGAAAAGAGAAAGAAGTCAATCGCGATACGCTAAAAATTTTCTAGACAACATAAGAATTTAAATTATAAGTACTAAGATCCTATATAACACAAAATATAATCGTAAACAAAGTCTAAAGTTCTAATAACTTTAAATACGATCTAGAAAGGAACTGATTTCTTTTTAAATCAAATTTGAACATCAGAAAATGTTTAAAAACTATCAAACGTGCAGTAAAATATTCAGAATCACAGCAACTACTCGTATTTTCGCTATAAAGCAATCGCCACAACTTAGCAACTAAAAGAAATTTCAAAGTCAACATCAACGAATATTGTTTAAAATAGAGTTGAGTGAAAATAAATAGAAAAATACGTCTTTTATTAAAAGTTCAGAAGATCGCAAAAATAGATCCTAAATATTTTTAGCCTTGAAAATAACAGCAAAACACGAAACAACATCTGTAGGTCATTAGAACATTTAATCCCACAATAACTATATTCAATATTTTTAAAAATTATATTCATATTTGTTATTGTTAATTGCAAGATATAAAAAAAAATCATGACGTTGGAAAAAAGTGTATTAAAAAGGTCTGATACATGTAATATTTTCATTTACTATTTTTAGCTTTGCTTTAATTTTCGAAAATGAAGGAAGATAAAACATTCTTATATAATCATTGAAAGGTAATGCTTCCGTCGAATAATAGCTGAATTTTCATGAGACGATAAAATTAAATTTAAGGCAATTAATTTTGAAAAACTCCTTTATGATCCTAATTTTGGAAATTTCTTGAATAACTATGGTACGTTTCAAGCGGGAAGGAATTCATTTTAATTTCGTTATCTGGATCAATTCTTTTAATTTTTTTTTTTTCATTCATGCAGAGATGAAAAGCTAGATCGTATTTTTTTTTCCAGGATATTTCTTTTTGACAGTATCTCATTAAATATTTTCCCCCAGCCTCTCTTTTTTCATTCGTTTTCCGATATAACATTTTATGTTGAGCATATTTTTTTATTAAGAGATGTTAATTAAATGTAAGAGATGTAAATTAATCTATTATTGTTTCTACCGTCTGGAAATATTTTTAGTCATTTCTTAATGATTTTAATCGAACGCATTATTTGTTTTGCGCCTGTAATCTAGCAAGTATAAAAGATGAATATTTTTCCATATTTTTCAATCAGTTTTCTTTTTGGAAGCTTTCTTTAATATAATGGAAATATCTGAAAAAATGTAACATAGAAAAAAAAGTCATTGATAAAAATGGATTAATTTATTCAACCTAGCAAAAATTAATAGCAATCACGACATATTTTAATTATCATTGTGATGACGATGTGTATAAAAGCAAATGAGTTGATGGTATTTTAATTTATTTAAAAAACGATAAACATTGTGACACACGGTTTTATGTCTTGTTATATTTTTAAGGGTGCTACAAGCAGTTATTTTCATTATCATATGAAAAATTTTGGCATTGGATATGGAATTTTTTACATGATTTTTCCTAGACTTCTTATGGAAATTGTTTTTCAACAAAAGAACTATTTGCTTTTTTACGGACGATTTTTGTTTTCAACAACTTGTGCCGGCGGTGCTTCGTTTCCGAAAAATATGTTTAGTAGTTAATGCTGTTGTAATCATTTGTCGTAAAACTTGAAAACCACGTGGCACACGGAACACGATAAAACAATTTTTGATGTAACCCCGTAAGCAAATCACATGGAGTTAGATCAGGAGAGAATGATATCTGCTGAAGTGTTGATTTTGCTTCCAAAACTTCATCTATTCCAACGACCAGAAAGCTCGTTAGTGAGGAAATTGGCAACATTCTGTCCGATAATGATGGGCTACCCCATCTTGTTGGAAAAATGGATGACAATTGATCGTAGCATGTTGTAGTGCTATAATTAAACTTTCGACTTGATACGTAGCTGTCGCATCACGAAAAGTTCACATATTGAACAGTTGTGAGGCAATACTTGCAGAGTTTCTTTCTCCAGTAAAGTCAACCTTGTTGCTATATTGGCAGTTAGTATATTTGTTTTATAACCTTTCAAAGGCGAGGGGGAAATATTACTTTGCCTGTATGTTTTTGACAACTTAAAACTTTGAAACTGAATGATTCTCCCGTAGAAATAATACTATACTTTTCAAGTATAGTATTATAAAATATTTATAGACTATAAAAATGTATAAATTTTTTGTACATGTCAATGAGTTTAGTTGCTACTTGTTATTTCCCGATAAATAAAACACCTATGTAACATGGATTCTTTTAAAAGGGTAAAAATAAAAAGAAGTTATTACCACCTGATAGCTGACCTTCTCGTTCACTTTTCGCGTTACTCTGAGATGCTTAACCTCGGTTAAGCGTCTCAACGATTAAGTATTGAATGTCTGATTCAAATACCCCTGCTTTTGAGACATTGTGCAATATTTGCTGCGAAAGTTAAAAATAACACCAAGAAAATGCAAACATATGAAGCGGCCAGAGATATTTTTGGGTCTCTACTAGCGCATTTCATGCACTGAAAACCGAAAATCAGTCTCAAAAATTTAGTTAAGTGTTTTTACCGCTTTGCATTTTAAATAAACATTAGCACTGTGAGAAGCTAAAATGTAAAAAAAGAAATTTTAAATGTTTGAAATATTATACTTGGATGTTTTTTTTTTAATTTTTAAAATATGAAGTATTCTTCATGTTAAAAACCAAAGTAGTATACATGTCTTTTTTTTTTCGATGCCTTCTCCCATTATTTGACTTGAAAGATATACTTATTTCTGTTTTGAAGAAAAACTGATCGCCATTTTTGTCTTAATCTCACCCTCTCACAATATCTATCACACCTCGGAAACATGTAACATCCCTGCTAACACTACTTTCAAAGTCTGAAAAAATTTAGTGCCTCCAATCGGTAATCTAGATTGATGAAACATTTCCTTTCCGTTAGTAGCAATGCCGGCTATACGCGATGATAGTAAGGAGGTTTAGGTTCAAAGCCCTGAAGATAAAAACAAAATTGCCTCTAAACATTCCTTTTTTGGATTCTCAATTCTTTAAACCAAAACATACGCCTAGCACATATTTTTTAAATTTTCATTTTAAGTTAGTTAAATTTGGCTCTGATCCCTTGTATTTGAACCGGATGCAATACAATTTACAATTTTTTTCTTCTTTAAACCCCAATTTAAAAAAATATTTTGAAATACTTTGTTTGAGATACTTGAAATACTTGATTTGAAAGAATATAGGTGAGAAAAATATTTAACTATTCGATAAGTTATTGAATTATTGTGTAGAATTTTAATTAACAGAGAACGAAAACATCAAAGTCAAGTTGACAAAAGCAGAAAAAAAGTAAAGTATTACTTAAGTTTTACACAACTCATGAGATCAGTCGAAGATCACTGAAAACTTTTTAAGATGAAGAGTCATTACTTGGCTATTTTTCACCATAAGAATATGGTACAGAAAATTTGATTAAAAAAAACAAAGTATAAATAGAAAAACCGTAAGAAAAATTTCTGAAATGTGTTAAAAATTATAAAACAGACTGTAAGAGAAATGCATGGATACTACTAAAAGAGAAATATACTTCCTTATTTAAAAAAAATAATGCATTTAACTTTTTACACTGCAAACAATAAAATAGTTCGTGCAAGAAAATGCAATTTTATAAGTCAGAAAAAAAACTATTAGGTTTAGGTAGATATGAAAACAAACGGAAAAAAACCGGAAAATTTCGGAAAAAAAACGAAAAAAAATTTTTTTTTTCCCCGAAGGGGTTTATTTCCACTACGGTCCAGAAAAACTGAAAGAGTGATTTTTTTCAACTATTAAGGAAGTTTTAATTGAAATTTTCAGCAAAAAATGATGAAATTAGAAATTTCTCATACTTAAATTATGAAGCTATTCCCTTCTCCCCCGCCCCTTCCTTGTATGTTAAAATACTGTCTAATTTTGATAATGCAAGTTGTTTTATGATAATATAATTTGCATATAGATCAAAAAACATTTAACACATTTTGCACACAAAAATATTTTTTTTTTTTCAAAAAATTATCTCAATAACATCAATTAGGGGAACCGTTGGAGATGAGAGTATATTTATATCTATTAAGGCTGGGCGATGTAAGAATTACTACATCGTGATGCATCGACAACCTTATATCACTATGTAAGCATTATTTTCTTTAAATAGTTTTACTTATGACTGCTTGTTTAAATTTTTAATTTTACACAATATTTTCAAGATAAAAAAATATAAATTACGCCCGATACTATAAACAGATTTAATCAGCAAGAAATTGTCAAAAAAAAAAAAAAAAAGCATTGAAAATGCAAGATATCAGAAAATATTAGACATGTGAAATACACCGCCAGCTCAGTCAATTCCAGTCGAGGACTGCAGTTTCGTGCTTATTAGCACTCATCAGCCCGGCATAGGAGTGACTGAGCTGGATACGGAAAACCTCTTAAGGAAGCCAAGAGTGCCAAACCAGCTAATTCTACATTAGCTACCAGTATGAAACTGGTAGCTAATATAGAATTAGCACTGACCAGACGAGTGACCGAAACAATGGTTCGGTTCAACTCGAATATTGCAGGCAAGGCAGGTATATTCAGTAAGTTACCGCCCTATAGCCAGGGCTAAGGCAGAAATACATGAAATACACCACCAGCTTAGTCAATTCCAGCCGAGGACTGCAGTTTCGTGCTTATTAGCACTCATCAGCCCGGCATAGGAGTGACTGAGCTGGAGGCGGAAAACCTCTTAAGGAAGCCAAGAGTGCCAAAGAAGCTGGTAGCTAATATAGAATTAGCCCTGACCAGACGAGTGACCGAAACAATGGTTCGGTTCAACTCGAATATTGCAGGCAAGGCAGGTATATTCAATAAGCACGAAACTGCAGTCCTCGGCTGGAATTGACTGAGCTGGCGGTGTATTTCATGTATTTCTGCCTTAGCCCTGGCTATAGGGCGGTAACTTACTGAATTAGACATGTGTTTTGAGATTACAATGAACCTATTTTTTAATGCAAAAATAAGTGAGCTCATGGAAAGTCTCATGTGCTTGTATTTAAAAAGGGGTTCCTCGAAGCACCAAAATACGTGTGTTTTGACGGATGATTATAAGATAAAGCTTTGAAAAAATTGCATTTCCTGCACACTGTAAAAAAATTCTGAAACATTACTGGTTATTTCCTTGGAATATTTTGGAATTTAACAGGTTTTCACCATTTCCTCGTAAAATCTAGTATTTTCAAAAAAGGTGTCTTGAATTGCTACAAGTTGCACAAATGCAGACTTTTCACGGTTAAAAAAAAATTAGCAACCAGTTTAAGAGTTTTTATTAAGTGTATCGGCGAAAGTTCTATTACGGCCTGACCAGATGGATTTGCTATTGGATAGGATATGGAAATAGCTATTGGATAGCTTTAGCTTTACAAAGCAGGATGGTAGGCAAGGTATATGCTTGGTTCTCACTTGCAATTCTCGCATGGCTTAGGCCGAGCTTTCTTGGGAAATCAGGAAAGTTCTAATCAATTACAGTAAACCTACTTCATTTTTCTAGAAGGTTCCTGAGACATGATTGACTTTAACAGGGGAGATTTCCTAATTATTCAGAAAGTTTCAAGGTTAATTTTAGAAAGGTTCTGACTTTTATTGGAAAATGGACCACTAGATTAGTGGGAGAATATAATTTTCACTTTATACTTAGACTTGAATGGTTTTTTGAGCTTTTGTTGCAATATTAATTCATTAGAAAATATCTATAGAGCCACGTAAGCTTTATAAGTTTCTAATCTTTATGAACCACGTTGACATACCGATGTTTCTCTGGGGCATACATTTTTCTTTGTGCCTTGTTTTTGTTTTTGACTTGATAAATAAAGGGTTTTTTTTTTAATGACTAAAACCTGTATAGTACCACTTTCTTTTTCTCACAGCCAATTTTCCTTTTTGCGAAAAGTTAAATTAGGAAAATATTTTTTCTCTGTCTTCACTAACGGAAAATCAGTAAATGAAGAAACAGAATTTCGTGCCGAAAAATTTCAAGCTCAGAATTAATTTCTGCTGTGTTCAACAAAGCGAAAAAATGCTTTTTTTTTTCTTTTGGAGTGTCTACAAAATTACCCCAAAATTTACGAGATTAAACACTCAAAAATACATTGTGTGATGAAACGGAGTCAGTAAGCTCTAAATCAAACGCAATATCTCTTTTAGAACTAAATATGAAATTTCCGGAAATGAAACATCAAAATGACTTCTCTTTTGAAAACTCCTGATAAAAAAAATGGTTACGAATCAAGTTTTGAGTCATTCTTTAGGCAACGATAAAAATATTGACTTTCATAAAAATGTTTGATTCTGGGAAAAGCATTTTTGTTGTAGTGTTATTTATTTATTTTACTTTTTTTTGCATGCATATGAGTTTTTCTTTTTCTTTCTGTTTTTCTTTTCAGTATTGATTTTATATATTACAATGCGTTTTTGCAAGCATTTTATTTTTAGCGCTGACAAACAGAGGTGAAAATGTAGCAAATTGTGCAAAACATACAAATGCATTTTACAGAGGCAATACACCTGCCAGAAATGTATTGAGGTAAAATTTTCACTTATAGTACGTTATTGAAAACTAAAATTTCCACTCTATTTTTGCAGAAAATTTTCCACTTTAACATTACTGAAAAAGAAAATTTTCCACTTATTTTTTAAAGAAAACTTTCCGTGCCAAATCCATTTAGAGGTAAATTTTCCTGTGATTTAATAAAATTTTTCGTGTTTTCCCTCACTCCCCAGTTTCATCGTCCATCGTCATTCATACTAACATTGGAGATTGTAATTCCACATCTTGTGCTGGATAACTTGTATTAACATGAGTTCGACCGCGTTTTACATAATATTTCTTTACTGGTACTTAAACACTTAAGTGTACAATAACCTAAATACTAAGAAAGCATTATCATAAGAACAATAACCCTTCTCTTGTTAGGTGAGAATTTAATCAATTTGATACAGACAAATACAAAAATATGAATGATTTGCTGGTTCTGATTATAAAGGTTATTTCTCTCACGTTTACAACCGGTTGAAGAAAGTTCTTTATCTTGCTTTTTTCGTATATATAAATAGCATGTTTTGAAATCCAATTTTTCTTTAGCTCAGTTTTTCAAGAAATGTATTTCGCAGCATTGGTTGTACATCGCAAGCGTTTCATGCAGCCAAAGCAGCTATTTTGTCCAGTAGACATGGTGGATGAGTTATCTTTTTTTGTACTCCCAGCACAATTTATTCATTGATCGATAAAGGGTTCAGCCCATTTGGAAGAGATAAAATGGAGGGAATGAAGACTTTTTTACGTGAACCGAAGATGCCAAGTCACGTGACAGATTTTAAAGCAAAGCATTGAAAGAAATCAGGTTTCTTAGGCTTGTTTCACGCAAAACGTGCCAACCATTCGTTGTTGTTGAGTCACGTGACTTGGAGTTGTAGCTTCAGCTTTTGCTAAGTCAATGAGTGGACTTGCTCCCTCCATTTATATTCCTGCTCTAAGGCTTAGCCACATCAACAGAACTTTCACTTGCAGATTCTTCCTTCTTACGCTTTCGAGAATTCATCATTTTTTAAATAGCTACTGTTTTCCTTGGTTTATTTTATATTGTCAAAATCTTCCCCAATACAGTTTTCCAGTTAGTTTTTCTTCTCTCCCATTACACTCATGAGAAAGATTCTCTTCAAAGATTCGTTTAGCTTGGACAACTATTTCTAGTCATTTCTTTTTATTTAGGAAAGCAAAAGAGTCTACGAGCGCAGTCACATACCTTAACAATCGCTACTTAAAAGTTTTCCCGAAATACTGTAGATGAACTTGAATCTTTGATTTATTTCAAATCTGGAAAATAATGTTTAATGTTTAGTATACTACCCTGACGAGTAATCACTAGGGAAGAACCTGTAATCAAGCGGGTTATGTATCATTTTTGTCAAGGTTAATCGTCCCACACCTACTGTTCAAAAAACAAGCCAAAATGGCTGCAATAAAACGTTAATGTTTTATCGCGAAGATAAGGCGGATGACCTTCTGATTTTGTATCATTTGTAATAGGTAGAATCAGCCAGAAAGCACCAAATTGTAAGAGACGTTCTCACTGATCCTATTTTTCAAAATAATAGCAATCAACATGTTACAAACGATACAAATGATGTTTTTGCTTCAAGGTCATCCGCTTTCTCTTCGCGGCCAAACTTGAGCAGTTTTTCTCGTAATTGTTCAGTCAGAGAAAGCAGCAGAATATTAGAACGATCATTGTGTATATTAAAGTTCTTAAAAGTACTAACTTAAATCAGATAATAAAAACTGCCGCACTTTCCTTTAGGTTTTCATTAAAATTGTAATTATTGATAAAAATCGGTAGAAAATTACTCTACACTATATATATGTTCCAAACACTTCCTTGGACAGCACTGCCTCTGAAAAAATGCCCACCAGCGCACAGAGTGTGCAGATATAAAAAACTAATAGCTTGGGCGTTTTATCCGGCTGAGCGTGTTAACCTGAATTATTCTAACAGAACTTAAAACGAAAAGTGGGAAAAAGGAGATCGATTTACTTCAAAACCTGCGGAATACAAATATTTTTTTTTTATCCATAAATAGTTAAATAATACTGTTAATTTAAAAACAAGAACAAAGTCTCGCATTGGAATGTTTTTTTAAAGGAATAAAGAATCTAAAACAATAAAATAAGTGAGCAGAACGTAAAACAATTTGTTTGCCCCTGCAGTAAGATTTTTAAAAATGAGCTGGTTTCGAAACTAAACGTTTCAATACAACAACGTCTTTTTTCCGTTTTTTTTTCGTATTAGCCATAAAGAGTCTGCTTACGTAAAAATAACAAGAAAAATGTGTTTAACCAAAATCATTAAAAATGTATTTTAAAATAAAAGTATCAAAAGCTGAATTTATACGCAGTAAAATATATTTTCTGAACGACTCATAAAATACTTTTGGCATTGTAAAAAAAAGATTCGATATTTATGCTATTTGCTAATCTAAAGACAAAGAATAAAACAAAAGATGCCTGCTTTGTGCTCTGAAATGTGTCCTCGGAATCATGTTAGTAGTATTTTTAAAACTTGTCTTCTTCAAAATGTGTTTGCTTTCCAATTAGATAACTTTAAACTCAGATTCTCAATATTAAGTGAAAATGTTGAACGAACTAGGATAATTATGTAAATGAAGTATCAAATTTCAAATTTTATTTCTTAAAATCTTTAATGTACATTCTTAAAAAAACTTAATGTGCAATTAACAAAAAATTTAAATATTATTTAATAATTCTTGAATTTTAAATTGTGTGTTTGTAGTTAACGTTAACACTTGTTTTTAGAAAGTTAAATGAAAAGTAAAAAGTTGGTAAAATACTAGAGTTAGCATTATTAATCTTTCCATTTAAAATCTGAAGGTAAATGTGTTTTACTTAGCTTTATCTTTAAACATAATTGGAAGAATTTCGTATTCGCATTCCTTGTGGCTGAAGCTACTGAAATCTAGTCAAACAATTTTAAAGGAAATAAATTTTAAAAAAGTCGGCTTCTAAACTTGAAAATTGAGAAAGGTTTTTAATGGATTAAACTTTAGTTACAACTGCATTTTAAAGTATTTAATAAGCTCTTAGGAGGAATCAAAATGTTAAACTGGTTTCTTTCTCAACCATTGCAAGAATTATTACTCGAAATACTCACTGGTACGTATCATTTAAATGTAAATGCAACGCCTGCTCAAATACTTATGAATGACACATTAATTAAAAGGATAATTCTATTCCAGATATTTTACTTGAAATAACTTCCGTTACTGGCATTAGTTCGTAATTTTTCTTTTTAATAAGTCTTGTTTGATTTACATTTGCAAAATATTTTTCTTAATAACCTTTCACTTTGTCAAACAGGAGTGTAGTTTTAAATTTTATGTTAAGACACAAATTATTTAAAATTACTAAAACTAATGCATGAAATACTTACTTTCATATTAGCATTTGTTCGTTGTGATCTGTAACGCTTGACTGATCAAGGTTTCAATACTTTATCAGAAAATTTTTGATTTATTTTTGCGTTTTCATATGTTTAAGGCAATTAATATATATATTATTTTAAAGAAGGTTTCAAAGTGATTGATGAATGTTAACTTTTATTAAGAATTTACTGCGCTAACTTAGGCGTAACTCTTCCGTTAGTTTTATTCCAGAAAATGAATGCTACAAGTGAGTAAATATGAAATAGGATTAGTATAATCTTGTTTTGCTTGATTCATTTTTATATAAATGAAGTATATAATCAAAAAATAATTTTTTATTCGGCAATTTTCATTTAACGTATATGGCATTATCATAAATGTAATTATATTAAAAAATATGAACAGTTAAATCAAGTTCTATTTGGTTCTTTTTTTCATCATTGTTCTTTGCACAATATGTTAATGCTGTATCATCTGCATATAGAGTAATTGCACCTTATAATTTAATGTTTGACATATCATTACTACATGTTAAAAAAAAGTAAAAGACCTAAAATTGATCCCTGAGGGACTCCCATTTTTGTTGTTCTATATTTGCTTATACAGTTATTTAATTTTTTTGCTTGTTTTCTGTCTCTGAGATAGGATAATATCCATATGAAAGGTATTCCTCTAACTCCAGCATTGTATAACTTTTTTACCAAAATCTTTATACTCACACTGTCAAATGCTTTGCGTAGATCCAAGAATACAGCTGAAGAGTCATAGTTTTCATTAATGCCCGCATATATTTCAGCTGCTAATTTTAATACAGCTTTTTCAGTATTTCTGTTTTGCATAAATCCATATTGTGCGTTATGGAAAAAATCATATTTTTCTAAGAAATTCATCAACTGAGAGCTATAACATTTTCCCAATAATTTTGAAAAAATTGGCAGAACTGAAATAGGTCTGAAATTATTACAGTCAGTACAAAACGAAATGTTTTCTCAGATTAAACGTAGGCGCTATGCTTGACCGGGGTCATTATTTCCAAAATGTGTGCACATTTGTTTCGAATATACAGCCTTTGTAGTGCACAAGAAGGTTTTACATTTGAAAGTAAATGTTCCAATTTTAAAACATTTCATTAATAATTGCAAACTACGAGAAACTATAAATGTAAGATAAAATCTTGAGCGAAAACAAAAGCATTACATTCCGTAATTCATCGCCCAGCGCTTAAGAAAAACATTTCATTTCTTAGAATTCATTTTCAGTTGATGTTGTTTACATGCATAAAGTATTTCTTCAATGAATAAATAAAGGCTCACTACAACAATATCTTGAATACATTACAAACAAGGGATAGAAATCTCATACATACGGGATTATTTTAAAATTTTCAATTACACTTTCATTTTAATGAACATAAAACAGGCAAAGATTCTTAAATGTTTACTTTAAACATATCAAACCTACTTTGAAAAATATTTCTGTTAATGGAAAAATCATGGTTTGTTGCTTTTGATTTGATATGACGGTACGTTTAAAGATGAAAAAAAGATCTAAACTGAAAGGATGATAAACTGAAGGGATCTTTTGAAACATATTTAATGTAAAATTCAAACAGTTAAAAAAGCCCTTATTCAAGTTATACCTAAAAGGAATCTCGACCAATTTACCTCACATTTCACCTTGAAATAAAAAATCGGTCTATCTGTTTAGAAAATGCGTCTTCGAAACACCCAAAGCTCCACATGTTAAACTTATAACACATTTTTGTTTTTTCGTCATGGGTTAAGAAACATTAAAAGTGATTACTGAAAATATTCAAAGGACAATACCTCAAAAATTTTGATTATATGCAAGATTTTTAAGACCAACAAAGCACCATTACGTAATTTGTAGTTGGATCCGAAAGTTCGGGGACTAACATTACCAAATTACCTCTAAGCTTTTTTTTCCTACCTATCTTTTTGTTTCAATACTCATAACAGATATGACGCTTATACTGTGCAGGATAGAAAACGAAAAATAGCCCCGTATTTTTCCTGAAGTAAAGAAGAATTAGCACATCTGGTTTAGGTTGGCTAGATTTTCGTAGGGGTTTTCAAACTGGGGGCTGCGGCACCCTAGTTTGCCGTAGGAAGAGGCAAGAGGTGCCACGAAATGCTCCCAGAATATATGTAAGGTGGGTGTGACAAATGCCGTATAAACCAATGAGACCATCCCCTCATTTTTTATGCAGCATAACTAAATTCGCGAGACCGTGATTTAATTGTCATCAGAAACCCTAACTGATGATACAGCGTTATCAACGCACATCCGCGCATACACACATACGTACATACATAGGTACATACAGACGTCACGAGAAAACTCGTTGTAATTAACTTGGAAATCGTCAAAATTGATATTTCGCGTATCTATACGTTCTTAGGCACTTATCCACGTGCGGTCGAGTCGAAAAAAAAACTCAACATTCATTCGGGTGTGAGCAAAATGGAAATAAAGGTCGATTTTTGAGTGAATTTTTTTTCGCGAATACAATACTTCCTCTTTTGTGAAAGGAAGTAAAAAGATTTTTTTTAATCATGAAGCCTAATTTATGTAGTTGACGAATTCAAAAAAAAAAAAAAGCTTTGCGTACCGTCATTCTTTCTTGTGATTTGATAACCAAGAAAAGTAGATTGTGGCCCGATAAGCCGTGGTTTGCCTTATAAACACTCCGGTGTCCTATTGTATGACACCAGAGTATCGGGTGGATGTTATGATCCACCCCTGCATATACTGCACATAAATGCACTAGCTGTGCGCAAGAGTGACAGAAAAAAAAAAGAACAGAAAATAAATAATTATAAACTACCCTAAATTTGGCGATTGATGTTACTCGTTTGCATGGAAGTAAAAATGGATTTTTTTGGTAACGTTTTGATGTTATGAAATGTTATTTAATATGTCTTTATAATGAATGACATTAATGAAATTTTCAGGTTCTTTTTGTTTGATATTACTTTTGGCAGGCTGATTTTTCTTTGCCTTCAACTCTGCGTGAAGTAATACTTGGCCAGAGCTGGCCTTATTTGGAATTTATCTTCTTTATACGGCCAAATCGCCTTTCTTTGTTAAACCTGATGGAAACCCCTTTTGACTAACCGCTTTTTTGGTTTTACTTACTTTTCTTATTTTAATGAGTAACCTGGTAAATGTGCAACAACAGGAGCCAATTCAATCACAAATGAGTGAAACAGTACTTTATGAACCTTAAGATGGCCTAATTTGATGCACTTACCCTAAATAATAGAGATGGACTAGGGTGCCGTGAGATATTCTAATTCTTCGCAGATTTTCGCGAGTTGAAAATTTTTGAGAATCCATGTATCTAGCTAATAAATTGATTTCAGTAAAAAGCAAATTGAACTTTCTTGTGCACCGGTGATAAATTCCTTCGTATAAATGGGGCATGCTTAAAAGTGTGCGAATTCTAGATTTTTGGAACTAATTTGGTTTCGATATTAACAGAGATATAGGGAATACTTTGAAAGAAATGTCGTCATCGGATAGCCCAACGCCCATGTTGACGAATTTTAATTAAATTCGTAAAGCTATCAGTGCGTAAGTAGTTAATTGTATCTTCAAACTTTGAGTGAAAGGAGTGACATTTACTTGAAAGAAAAATAATAAATACATAAATAAATAGCTTACTGTGGAAAACGATAAAAATAAAATCTTACTGAGGTAGGTAAGGAGTATTAAAGAAAAAGAGAAACAACTTGACTTCACTACTGAAAAATAAATTCTCTGCTGTATAATCAAACTTGAAAGAAAAAAAAAGTCGAAGTAACAATTCTAATTTATAACACCTTTATTGGCTTTCATTACGAAAGATAAAAAACAGCTTCGTGGAGAGTGTAAAATATTACGAGAAAATAAATACTCTAAACTACCTCTGCTTCAGTTATCCTTACTAATTGATGTTTTCAGTTAAAGACTGTCCCCTTTTGTGGAAAATAATTGGCGTATATTTTTCCAAGAAAGACACAAAGTAATTTAATCACCTTTATTTTATTTATTTTTTGCTGACAAATTCATTAAGTCAGAAAATGTTTCGAGCGGTCTTTTAGGGGGAAAAGTATAAAATCAATTAAACGTATTTAAAGGAAAGTTGGCTTTTAACATGAAATACCATAACACTGCGAATGAAAAACAATGTAGGTTTATTTCGCTTAAACTTAGAAAAAAAAAACTCATTAAGTTAAAATAAGTAACATAATTTTTTTTTTGTTGCAGTAACTTCAAAGGCTGACTGATTCTGCTGAAAAAAAAACTATGAACAAAAATTGTTTTCGACTTTAATTTTATGGAAAAAAAAATCGTTTTTATTCATTTTGCAAATTGTTGTGCAACAATGACTTCATGATATGTGTCGTTTTTGCAGTATTTTAGTCACAGAATATTGCAAAAATAAAAGAAATCATGTAAATAGCTTTTTTATGTTACGATGGTAAAAAAAGTTCAAATCAGAAAAATTCTTATACGCTATTTAAATGAGTAATAACAACTTTATTTTTAACACGTAATTAAGAAACATGACGACACGATCTCAATTATTTTCAAAAACGTCTGAAATAATTGTTTTGTTAATGTTTTATTATAAATAGCGAAACTCAATTTAATAGCCCTCAGATTGTTGAAAGAGAGTTCTTTCATTACAAAATTTTCCAAACGAATTCAGCTTAATTTTGATATAGATAAAAACTACCACCAGTTATTAGGTAAATATAGAGATAGAAATGTACCGTTCATGAATGATTTTGAAATTTTTGGATATATATGTATTGATGAATATTGAGAAATTAGAGCTAGGCAAAGATATCTAGATAGATATAGAGACAGATTGGATATATTAAAATAGATAAATATAGTTGAGCAGAGATATAGATACGGCATGAAATCGTTTTTATACTGCCGCAAAATTGCGCCAATCGTGCCGCCATCAGAGGCCTTCTTGGCGCATAAATTACGCAGCAGAAAATGTAACGAAACTTGCATAAAAAGCAAATTTCACAAAGAGACAAACAATCTAGCCGCTGAACTCTCCCAGCTATAAATAAATACATTTGTTTTTGTGGATGAAATGTAAAATAAATTGTTCTTCATAGTGTTTTCTACAACTGATTTAGGCAGTGTATTATGACGAGATAGTTTAAGAACAGCATGTTTAAGGTACTTTTCTTCACTACACCACCCCACTTAGCGATGCGCCTTGAGTTTTACCGTCCGAGAAGTGGGATTTGCGGTCGGAAGTCTCATAGAAGTCACGGAAGTCATGGTGCTTATTGCGCCGGGTAGATCACCATGCGAGGCATCAGTGCAGCTCGGAGTTCACCCTTTATGTGTGAGCCCGGCACACCGCGGAACTTGGTATGACTCACCACACCTCATTAGGCGCTATGGCTCCCAGCATGTTTAAGGTACTTTTCTCCACACACACCCCACCTCTTAGCCGTAGGCCTTAGGTTCCACCGCCCGGGGGGTCCGCGTAGCGGGCCCCCCGCACGGCTGGGTGCGGCGGTCGATAGTCGTATCATGCTACGGACGCGCTTGATGCTTATTGCGCCGGGGAAGGTCCCCGTGCTGGGCGTCAACCCAGCTGGGAGTTTACCCCTTAATGTTTGAACCTTGCTCACCATGAGATACAGTATGTCTCCCCGTACCTCGTTGGATGTTTAAGGTACTGGTTAAAAGATTAAAAATTGAATATTGCCCCAAAATTTAGTACTTTTAAACAGGACTGCGGAGGCGGAAGGAAAATGGTCGACTCCGGCTCCAGGATTTTGAAACCTCCGACTCCGGCTTTTTAATTTTTATAATTCTTTTTTTTTTTCAAATCGCCCCCCCCCCCTCATGGGAATGGGGAAAATCCCCTAAACAGAGATTGAAATATTAATTTCTTTTTATGAAATTTTCGCGTTGTATTTTATTGTAAACCTAAGACGCATACAACGTTAGAAATTCAATTTGAAAATCAAATTATCCAATAGGTGCGATTTCTGAAGTGAGATTACTAAAAAGTCCCATTAAAAAATGAAAAGGATTAATTTGCTCCCCTTTAATGTTTAACAAGTAGATGCTGATCAAATTCTGTGCTTTCAATTTCTGAAAGCACAAAGAAGAGTGAGAGAAAGAGTTTTTAGAGAAGAAAAAACTCTTTTGCTAAGTCAAAAAACTTGTCTTGAGAGGGTTCGCCTCCCCCCCTCTCCCGGGTGATACCCATCTGGTGGGTGACACCTCAACTTAATTTCAGAGCTTATAAAAATTGAAATACTTTAATTCTGAAAAAAATCCCAATAATAAATCTTAAATTTCATCTTAAAAACATCAACAAAATTATTGCACTATATTGCGGAGAGAGGTCGGGTTCTTGTACGTCTAGAGCATATTTTACAGAAAATTCGACGGTATACAGCTTTGTACGAATAGCTTTAACTATACCTACATTTCTTGACTCAATTTTTTTATCGGCAGCTTCAGAATTAACCTTAATATGAAGATTTTAGGATTAACTACAATTATTGAGCTTGTAACCAATAAATCATGTACTAGTTTTATTTTCTACTTTTCAGTGCTAACCAAGATTTCTTATATAACGTTTTTAGAATTAAAAAAAACATTTATATTTCATCGGAACTTTTGGATTTGCGCTCTTGTGTCAACACTCTTTTGAATTTACAAAACACCCTGAGAAGTTTCCCGACTTGCTCACGCGATACTTATAATACTTTTACTATTTTATAACAGAGATCGAGGCAAAAATATATTATTATTTTATTTGAAAGTGATTATTTAGAAAATGTTAGGCAGCAAAATTGTTTGCTGACAGTTGCTATCACTTAATTAAAATTAGAAAATAAGCAAACTAGGAGACGACGTATAGTAGAAGGGCTATGGTAGAAAATATCGCCGAAAACAACATCTTGTGATAAAATCATGAAACTTGGTATGCAAGTAGGCAATGTACTAACAAACATTTTATAAAGGGGAGACATTTCAAAATGCCCCCCTCCCCTGGTGACCATTTTTGGTCAAAAATTCAACACTACATTTCTTTTTTATTTTTTAAGAAAATACCCACTGTATATGTTTTTGGGAGTTTTATTATGCGTACTAAAGTGCAAAAAGCCATTAAAATGTCTCTCAACCTCCTAATTTTAATAATAACTTTTAAAACTTTGATTTTTTAGACATAACTTTAACTAATCGAAGTCTAACATTTCTCGAGGGATCGTTTGAGAAACTTTTTTTTTTAAAATATTTTTTTTATGTATTTTAAAGCTTTGTAATAAAGAAAATCAATTCATTTACTGTAGAACCCAGAAATCCGATACATTAGACATTCCGAGCATATGTTTTAAAGTTTTCTGATAAAAATTGTGTGTGATTAAAAAACGGAGAATAAACCTAGAAACTAAAAACTATAAGCAAAGCTAGTATTTTTTTCAAAACTTGAAACAAATCATTAAAATGTTATTTAAGAATGAATACAACACCTTGATTAGTTAAAACGAAATCAATTTTCATTATCGGCAAAAAAGAAAAAAAAGGAAAGAAAACTTCAAACACTTTAAAATGAAATTCTCATTTTTTTTGGAAGTTTCAATCACTTCTGCAGTTTTATAAGTCATATTTGTAAAATGAGAGAGAGGGGAGAGGGCACGGATATTTTTTCATAGAACTTCAAAATTTATAATTAAAAGCTTTAAAACAAATTTCAAGTTTTTCTCATTAGACGGTTTGAGACGTTTGCTCTACGTTTTAACCGATGTTAGAGAAAGAAATAATCAATTACTGCGATGAAAATTTTAGTACTATGTTAATGAAGTTAATAAAATTGTTACTTTTTGAAATATAACTCACTATTATAGAACCTACAACTAAATTGAATTACAAATTTAAGAAGTGATACATACAATGATTATATAGAAGGTACCTTAAAACGTTTGAATTTACAAGTAATTTACACAGATATATAGCAATTTCCATTGCAGCATTTACACATCGGTGTGCAGATAAATCGATTTTTGAAGCACTCACAAATTATTTAAGTGTAGTTTTGCTCTTAATAGCACACTTGCATGACGTTAATTTGCTTTAAGCACTTGAAGCTTAGGGCAAACTCAAACAAATAAGAACGTGCTTCTTATCAATTACTGTAAAACCCAAATCATGAATTGATGTTAAGGCTAAATTTTTAGACATACTGCCCCACTGATGTCCACCTTTATAAGCACTCAATAAGTTGCCTAAGTACCGCTCATTGAAGTATGATAATGCCTAAAATCACAGCGTCATTGTCAACAGATCTTACGCATATTCTCCTCTGTCCTCTTTCTGCAGTATCTAAAACGAAGATCCTGCAATCAACTTCCTCGTGATTTGATGGCGCTTGAGATGACTTATTCACTGAAAATCAGAATCACATCATTAAGAACAAAACAAGATGATATAGCTAGCGCAATCCAGTGTTGCTAGATTGGGGGAAATTTCCCCATTTTGGAGAAATCTGGTGCTCTCTGGGGAAATTTTGGGGAAATGGGTTTTGAGGGGAATTCTTTGGGGAAATTTTTTTTCCTTGGGGAAAACCAGGGGAAAAAAAAAACCTCGGGGGAAAAAGATTTTTTTCGTATTTAAATTTGCGTCAAGAAGTAGTGGAAACATTGTTTGTATCAAACAGCGTTGGGTAGCTTAACTTAACTTTATGGAATTCGCATTTCGCATTATGTGGAATATTATGCTATGGAATTCGCATTAATGCTCTGCGTGAGTAACTAGTTGATACGTGAAACAGGTAAAAATAAGTGTGATGAAGAGTGTTCTTGGATAAATATATACAAAAATCATAGTTTAAATGTACATACAGAAGCAGAGTAGTAAATGCGAATAGAAAAAAAATATTTGGTTATCTCTTATCTCTCGGTCAGGCGCTTGTATTTATGACTAGTGGCACTCGCACGGCTTTGTCCGTAGTAGAAAATTAAAAGGTCTTTTGGTCCCCCTGTAAAAATATAATATATAACATATATATAATCCCCTATATAATATATAATCCCCTATATAACAAATAATGCATGATGAATTTCTCGCCAATTGGCTTTCCCACGTTACGGTTCCACGTTATGATAACTTTGTAATTTACTCGTCCATCTTATGATAATTTTGCTCGGGAAAGTGTTCTTAAAATTGGAATAGAAAAAAAAACAAAATCGGATTTTCAAAAAATCGCTTCGAGATGCAAACCCGTTGCTACAAACTAATTCTGTGCCAAATTTCACGAAAATCGGCCGAACGGTCTGGGCGCTATGCGCCTCACGGAGATCCAGACAGAGACTTTCAGTTTTTTAAAAGTAAAGATAAAGAAAGATAAAGATAAAGAAGACAAAAAAAAAAAAAAAGGAAAATGGGAAGAAAAAAAAAAGTTGGAGAATTTTATAAGAAAATTTAGCTATTTGAGGAAAAAAAATTTTTTTCAAGTTACAAAATATTAGAGGGAGTCGATTCATTTTATGAAAATATTAGTGGATTTTTTTTTTTTTTTAATTTGAGGAATTTTGATAGAAAAACATCACTTTTTGGGTAAAAGTTGAAAGGGAATTGGGGGAAATCTGGATTTGACCATCTGGCAACACTGGCGCAATCATGCAGAACCATTCTGTCTTCTTATCTGCATTCCGGAGGAAACTGAACCAGTTCTTAGGAAGCAGCCATTTTCTCTAAAATGATATATTTTTCCTATTCGTCCTTACATGTCTTGCATCTGTATCCTTAAAAGAATTCAAATAATTCACCAAACAATTTCGGTCCTAGGTTGTTTTATGTAAACGATGAAAGAACCATCAAAGGCAATGATGTCACAGTGTATCTCCATTGCACTTATTTTAAAATTAGCATTCATTATTTTCATCTTCATTATCCCTACTCAATTCGTTTTCATCTTCTGTCCAATAGCCTTCGTCAATAGGAATATTATTACTTAACTCATTGAGCAGAGTAGACTTATTTCCCGTTCAAAGAGCTCCATTTATTGAAATCGATGGGGGATGAGATTCATTTTCATAGAGGAAAATTCATCTAGGTTTAAATTCACAGTATTGCAAATAATGAAAAAGCTTTGAAAACAAATCTGCATCGGATTTTAAACTTTTCAGTAAGAGAGCAGACTTACTGATTTTTCTGGAAAAATGAAAGTTTTTTTCTACCCGTGAATATAAAGTGATTTCTGAGTCACAATTATTTTCTTTATGAATTTGCTGCACTGTTATTTTCCAAAATTGCCCAATCTTCATCAGTTGCTCCCCATATTCTTTGTCTACTGCTTTATTCGTCTCTAATAAGAACAATTTTAATAATAAGAACAATCGTAATAAAATTAATCTATTATTTATTAATGATTTTGTTTTAAATATTTAATACATGCAGAACATTTTAATACAAGAAAATTGATTGTATCACGTTACAAAAAAATTTTGCCAGTCTTTTAACTATAAGTATTTCGCGTCGTATTTCCAGGAATAATTCTGGAAATACAACGCAAAATTCGTTTTGTCCCTAAAACATCATTGCGTATTTTTTGTGAGCATATCAAACAACTCTCAACTTGAACTAGAATAGTTTGCATTTCTTCTGCATAACGCGGGAACCCCTATTTAAACGGTTCGCCATGTCTACTACTGCCAAAAATTGTAACACTGAAGGTGAGATGCAGTCTCACAGACCGTTCTAAAGAATGCAATGAAATTTGAACCAGATGCACTCGCCAAAAGATGCTGATAAGCAAAAGGGGTGTTCAAGGTCACAAAATGAAAAGCTACTGGGAAAAACCATTCAATCGGACTGAAAATAAAATAGGGGTAATCGGATGAACTTTTGAGCGATCTGTGAGACCGCACCTCCTCTGTTACGGGTTAAATATACATTTGCTTTATAAAATAAGAAAAAGGTTACTGATGATCAATCGGGTAACGGAGGATTCACAGCAGCAACAATAGTAATAATAAGAAGAAGAAATTTAAAATTAAAATTTAAAATTTCTTTCTATTAGAATTATGTTGTCTTGACATTAATTTCTCTCTTTTTCCTTTAACTTCTTATTCTCTTACACCCATTGGAAATAGTTTCGGTCATGCCTGCTCAGTCAAAAAAACCTAGGGGCATCATGTTCGGATAATTGGACTTTTCGGAGAATTAGAGTTCGGATAATTTAAAACTCTATTTTGATAAAACCCTAATTTAATGTATCTTTAAATTCAGAAACCAGTAATTCTGTTATGGGGGGTCAAAATTCACTTCAGCGAATTTACAATTTAAAGAGATAGATTTTTCTCAAAAAGCCACTTTTTGTGAAGTTATTTCTGAAATTAGACAGTTGAAGGAGTTTTAAACGGTAAAAACTATAATAAACATCTATGGAATCATACAACCAATAATTAAATATATATATATAATAACGAAAATTTAAAAAGAATTGTCATTTTCGGTTTTGGACCAAAAATGGCCGCCAGGGTTTTTTTTAGGGGTGGGGGGTATTTTGGAATATCTCCCCTGCCTAAAATTTTTGTTTATACAATGTCTACAAGCATGTCAAGTTTCATAATTTTATCACAAAATGTAGTTTCTTCCCCCGTAACCCCCTGACTAGTAGGTAGCCGAAACAGAAAGTTCGATAAACAATCAAGCCAGCTAGTTGCCACAACGAGTTATTTTCTTATTAGTAGGTATTTATACATGTAATCAAATTAATTGGTAGTCTTTTTTTTAATGCAAAGAGATAAATATGAGGGGAAAAAAAGAAACCGGGAGTCGGAGTCGGCATGTTTTCGAACAACTCCGACTCCGACTACTTTACCTCAAAATCCGTCCGACTCCGACTCTTCGACTCCGACTCCATAGCCCTGCTTTTAAATGCCTCAGAAGCATGAGAAACGTTATATAAATATTACCAGAAAAATAAAAGGATGAATTAGTTCCATTTACTTTGTAGCTGGTTATTTGTCAAATGTTTAGAGTTGAAACATGTTGTCTATACCTTGAGACTGAAATTTAAAGCAAAAGCTATGCATTACCACCTACAAAAGTATTCTTGTCCATGTTTTTTCTAAAGCTGGAATTTTTATTTATCTTTTCTGATTTTTCAAAAAAGTGTAATTCTTATTGATTGTATTTATACATTTCTATGGATTCTTTTCCTAAACTACTGGATATCCCAGAGTTATTGTTTTTGGATCTTATTTTGTATTTAGTAATCCATGCAAAGCATACATTGAATTGATTTTTGAATTGATTTTTTGCTGTCACAATGTTCTTATTAGAACATAGTGACAGTAAAATTGATTCGTTCACATATGGACTAAGTAGAGCTATCCCGCCCCACCTAAGCAGAAACTTACAAAAAAAAAAAAAAATAATAATAATAAATAAAGTAAAATATCTTAACAAAAAGTAAAAGACAATACCTATTGCCACTCTTAATGTAGGTGCAGATACTGTGTAAAATCAATCACGACCGAAAGCTACGAATTCAGTTTTTTTTTTTTTTAAAGAAATTTTCAGCTTTAGGGGCATTTTACTTTGACAGTCAGGTAGCTCACCCCACCCCATCAGAAAAAAAATGCCCCGCTTTAGGTAACATCACCAAATTTGTTATAATAAGCAAAACGTACTTAAAGTTAAATAAATTAAAGCAAATCAATACAAATCATAATATGAGCAACGAAAAGAATGAACGAAATCACTTTTATTTTAACATTATGAAAATGCAGGAAAATGAAAATAAAAAAGGTTTTACGCTGCGTTAAAATTTGTCTCTCTTACTTTTCATTGCTCGAAAAATAAGAATAAAAAATAAAAAAAACAAGATAACAGCTTCTTAGAATGCATTGAGAAAACTGTTTGAAATATCGTGAAGTTAAATATCTTCAATAATTTCAGGATAAAAAATGAATAGCTTGAAGTTTAACTGAGAAAGTTTAGTACGATGTGCTACATGGTAAATCAGATGCTTTATCTCTCATACAAATTTCTCAAAAAATAAATGTTCCATTTATTATGTTAGAAGCTAAGATTTGTACTACGAAACAAAAGGATAAACATTGAAAAGACATCCATGAATACAATTTAGAAATTCATAAAACACTGGTTGAAGTTTGAGTTGGCGTATTTATTTAACTACCATTAATTCAAAGATCAGCTATTATTGACTGAACACATATTACGTAAAGCGTAACGAAGATACTTCCATATTTAAATCCGATAAATTATGCAATAATTAATTATGTCAAATAAGCATGAATGCAATCAATTTGATCATGCAAACTTAAGGAACGTGTTCATTAGTACATTAGTTTTATCTTCATAATGGAAATTCATTTTCAAGTAGAATGCTCTCAGGAAATTACTAATCCATTTATTCTAGTACAGATTTTAAATGCTTTTCTCTCGTAGAGGACAGCCTTTAACAACACAGAACTTATGTCGATCTAGAATTTAAGTGGCTCGACTAATGGCATGAGTTAAGGCTTCAAATCGCAAAAATCGATGAAAATTGAGATTAAAAAGATAATAAATAAATCCTAAAATATGCATGAAATCCTTAGCTATCAAAGCACACTGAGATGCAAAAAAAAAAAAAAAAAATCACACAAGTATAAATAGTGTCAACACGTTTTTGAAATGAGTATGCGAAAAGCTTTTGTATTGGGAAATGCTTGTTCTAAAAAAACATTTTACTTTTATTGGTATATTTTTTATGTACTAAACTGTTACAAAAAATAAGCTAATTTAAGCATTTTAAATGATTTTTAGCGTTGTTTCTCTGTGTACAACCACTGTTCCTAGATTTTGGTATTTCAGAAAATTATCGCGATGTTTCTTGTTGTGGTTGTAAATTGTTTTAATTCACTTCAACGACACGTGTACTTGACGAAATAAATATGTTTTGTATTCAATTCTTGGCAACACTTTTTTGGCACCTACAGCAAAAAGTCTTCAAGACGGGGGCACGTGACGTTAGTTTATCAAATTTTCCTTCTGATTCGCAAAGTAAACTGAAAAACACATTTTAAAAAATGTTCTTTTTGATATAATGGCTAATTTTTAAATTGAAGTTTGGAAAAAAAGGTTAAACCTATACGTATGCTTAGTAACTTAATTGTATATGATTTGTTTCTTAACTAAGAAAGAACTTTATTCATAGAAACTGAAATAAAATTTTTTAAAAAAGTAAATGATTTATGTTGAAAATGTTCTGAATGGCTTTTAAAATGTGTTTTTGAATACATATATTGAAATTGAAGAACCAAGGAAAGTTTTAGTTTCTTGTTTAACAAATTGACCCCATTTGAAATTCTAATGTGGGTTTTACTGTAAGTTTGCTCTTTATGCGAGAAATTAATTAGTATTTTGGAGAACCAAGCACTCAGCATCAGACTGGTTAGATTCATGAATGTCAACTACGTGTAAATTCAAAAAAATATATAGAACAGATTTAACTAACAAGTTTCTTTTTATTTAACGAACTTAATGTACACTTAACTTTTTAGAAGTATGTAGTTTTATCTCACAGAAAAATCCATCTGATGTTCACTGCATTCTAAACCAGATTTTGTTAAATTCATGCTAACAAACTTTAAACATGTGCATATGAGAGAAAGGAGTATATTGAAAGAGAGGAACATTGGGAAACTAGCTGTAATTTCGTAAATAATAATGTAGTACGTTGTATAGATACGTTTTTCATATACAAGGTGATTATAAATTCATTTTCAAATGAGGAAATGTGAAAATGTCTTCCAAAGTCCCGATATGAGGAGTGGAAATTGTATTTAATATGAAAAAGGAAGCAATTAGGCGAATTTAAAAACAATATAAATTTATTCTTTCAAACATCTAGGTTATTTTCCGCATGCTCCGCAATTTCAATTTATGGGGCTTTTATTCATCAAGAGCAGTTAAGTATTAAAACGTATATAGAATATAAGCTTTTTTCTCTTATTTTCTGGGGTGAAAATAGTTTTTAGTATTCTTGGTGTTTTAGGTAAGAAGATTCCAAAAATGAACAAAAAACATTTAAACTTTTCCTTGTTGGTAAAAACAACCTGTTTTTTTTTTTTTTTTTAAGGAGTGAAAGAATATATTTCAGCCTTGTGTGGAATGCTTCCTATATACATTAATATTTAAAAAACTGAAATGTGTTCACATTCTTCACGTCATTTTTTACATGTTAAACAGCACTCGAGAAGTAAGGATTTACACTGCTTCAGAAATGATACAGCATAACTTCGATTTCGCGATAAAAGATTTAACTATTTCCTCAGTTTAATGATACATTACACTGACCCGAATTAAATTGCATTGAATGTGTATGCTCCTCGATTTAACGATAACGTTTTCTAGTCCCGTGACAATCGTTAAATCGGGGTTATACTGTAGTTACAGAAACTTTTGTACGATATTACGTTCTCGTTTGGAGAATTGTTTTTACAAGTTGTTGATAACATGGTTCATCTTAAAGCATCTTCCTTATTACTCTTTTTCATTTATTTATTCGACTTTTGATATATTTATTCATTTCTAATAAAATGGAAAATCTAACACTGGAAACAACTAGACTATTTAACTTAACGTATTCCATTCTACACTTACTAGTAGGAAATTCAAAACAATCTCGAACTTTGTTTAAAACATGTTATTCGAATATGCCTTTATAACTGCTGAGTATCCAACTCAAGTGAAAACACGGTGTTAAATTTTCATCCATTTCAAGGAAATATTTTAATGACGTCAGTTTTATTCATAATAGTAATTTAATCAGTTTGAATAGCATTATTACTGACAGTTATTCTAAATACATTGGCTGATGTCAGAAAGGATTAAAGGATTACTTAAACAGACGAATTTATAAAACGCACAGTTAATTGTTCAAGGTGAATTCCAATAAGGTCAGAATGTTTGAGGAATAATAATATTGAAAGATGAACTATTGGTCTTTTTTTTTTCTTTGAAACTAAATTGAGTCTTGAAAAATGGATTATTAAAGGCACTATTTAAATGAAACGCATTTTAGTAAACTACTTTTCTTTAATATTTTACCATAAAAAAGGTCTTTAAAGTAAGATTTATGCAGCTGAAACGCCCCTTTGTGCAATTATAAAGTAATGAAGCAGACAAATTGATTAAAAACACAGCAGAATAATTGTCAGTAATGAGAGAAATATGTCTTGAAATATTATTCCATAATTATTTTCTATGTTGCATCAGTTTTTTTTTAATCAACTTTTTTGTCATACCATGCGTGATAAAAATAGAAAATCATCAAATTTTTAGACTGTCTTATTGTTAGATTTTTTTGGAAAAGGTTCGTATTTATATTATTGCTGCCATAACATCAGTTAATCATTAATAGCTGTCGTGTACTGTCGCTTTTTTTTTACCAGATCATAATATTATCTTTCTTCTCAGATCAGAATATTAGTATTCCTCCTAAGTTACCTAATGAGTTTCACATTTACAGGCAGAAGACATTTTGAGATTAGTTTGGTACCCTAAAACCACAAAAATATATTTTTATTAGTTTTATATACCCAAAATATTCAAATCAAGAGCTTTTAAGGAACTCATTTTTCATGTCTCTATGTAGATTAATAGTAACTCCACTTAACATTCATGGAACAGGAATGTATTAAAATGTATGTAAAATTTTACTTTCAGATATTTTCAAAACGTCAATTTTAAACGAGCTGATGTATGAATCACATGACTTCCTTTTACGCCAATTTATTGATAATAGTGCCTTGGAGTAAGCAAGGAAACACTAAATATTTTCACCTGTAGTTTCTTGCGAACCGAGGCAAAAAAAGTTTTACACAGATTAATTCCCCATTATTAGCACTTTTAAAGTTATTCAGTGGTTAACTCTTTAAATATTACCAACATTTGCCGAGTTAAAACCAGACTTAAAAATTAAAAAAAAAAAAAAAAAAAACCGCCAAATTTTTCGCCAAGTTGGTGACTAAACTTGACGGCCAAAAGCTTGGGGATATATCGTCAGGTGTTTGACAAATTATAACACGACTTGAGTTAGCATTGAAATTAACAATGATTTACAACTAAAAAGTCGTAAAAGACCCCCTTAGAAACATCCAAATGCAACCAAAAGAGAAGGTGCACAACTAGCCCCACTAGGAGACTACGTACCGAATTTAATCTTTCTAGGACATACCGTTTTTTAGTTATGCGAGATAAATACGCACATATACACATACACACATACATATGTACATACGGACATCACGGGAAAACTCGTTGTAATTAACTCGGGGATTGTCAAAATGGATATTTCGAGTGTCTGTACGTTTCTAGGCATATATCCACGTGTGGTCGGGTCGAAAAAAACTCAACCTTCATTCGGGGGTGAGCAAAATGGAAATTAATGCCGATTTTTGAGTGAAAATTTTTTCGCGAATACAATACTTCTTATATTATAAAGGGATGTAAAAATAATGTTCTTTTTCTGAAAAACTACTCCACATAGTGCTCTAAAAATTTCATCAAATTTTATTTATATTTTCACAACCACTGTGGTCAAAGTTTTACTTTAGAGCTCACCTTTTATGCAAGAAAACGATTTTCTTTGCCAGTAAGTTTTTACTTAATTTAAAAAGTGAATATTAGTTAAAATTCAAAAAATTAACAGAACTATCTTAAAATTTCACTGAAGTACTCTTAGATATATCTAAAAAACATTGAAAATCATAAGTTTCTATCATAATTTTTTGTGAAAAAGTTACATAAAATACACCGAATACCGACTCCACATAATTCCTTTTTGAAGACAAACAAAGTAAAATTAAATTATATATTAAGGTAATTATCCCAAATAAGATCAACCAATGGTTCAGGGCCTAATATCTCGCTTATTTATGATTCAATAAACTCTCATTTTTGTACTCATCAAGTGATTCATAAAAAGTCAGAAAAAAAATCATACCATATAAAAATTTTGGTTTAAGTTATGTTTGGCAGCACCTTAACAAAAAATTCTAATTTGGCGTTGTAAAGACTTAACATAATTTCTTACTTCAATGGAAAGTAGAAAAATCCTCCTTCTCATTCGAAGTACTGATAAGTTGCCATTTTCTGTTTTTTTTTTTTTTTTTTAATCTTTTCTGATCACATTGCACATGCAGCACAAGATCCAATCCTTTACCCAACTCTTCAGCGTCCTTATATGAACACAGGAGTTCTTATACGAACACAGGATAGTACTAATCATAGCCTTACTGGGCTACAGTCTAATTTTTTACGGTTATCAAATTATAGGGAAAAATGGTGGTACACAGTAACATTTTTAAACTCATCAACTACATAAATAACGCTTCCTCGAACAATTTAAAACTTCTTGATCCTACAAAAGTACAGTGAACAGTGAGAAAACGAATTTACTGTAAAATGAGATCAGGCAATATTGACAAGACTTTTGCATGAACGGTTGCTATACTTTTACTTGTTGATAACAAACTGCTTGTTGATAACGCTTTATTGCCAGCTAATCTTTTTGATGACGATAAAATCATTGCCATCCCACATAGAAAAATCGTTGATTGGCCTCATTGGTCTACATGACCTTATTTGGCACACTCACCTAATTAATTAGGAAAAGCACGGGATAGTGATTAAGTATTTTGAAAAAGCTTTTCTATCTTTTGTCCGTATATATACTTTTCTTCCCATAATGTAGCGAACAATGTCTTAAAGCTATAAAATCTAATTTAAAAAAAATGATCATAATATAGCATTGACGTCGGCAGAGAGTGCAAGAGGGTACACTGGCACTTCGGAAGATAAATTTTAATTAATGAAAAAATAATAAACCGCAATTTGCTTAAAACTATAAAACTCATCACAAAATATATTAATCTTATGTTTACGTCATATTGTGCCGGTATGTGGGGTAAGCTTGTGAACTATCACCTTCTGACTTTAAAAGGTAAATAAAATCAATTAAAAAAGGATAAACTACAAAATACCTAAGAACTACAAAATGCATCTCGAGAAATATTAATATCATTCTCATGTTTACGAGCACGAGCAAGTTGTGCATTTTTACTCGACTGGTTTTTAGAGATGGGAAGAATTTTTTTTTTTTTGCAATTTAACTTTTTAAACTTTGACATTGTAAAATGTATCACTACCTTAAACCTCCCACCCACCTGAGAACGGTCGTTCAGAGACGCAACAATTTTCAGTAAATCATTGTTATAATTTTATTTTAGACAAAACTATTTTGTGTTTCAATTCAGTCAAATGAAAATTGATTAATCATCTTACTTTATTATAATAAAAACGCCTCTTTTAAGGCACCCTAGCGGAGTTTACAACTAAACACTTATGGAGTTTACAACTACTACTTAAAAAAAAATGCTATCAACTAATTTAAATCATCAGAAAAAGTCTCTCCGCGATTAGGTCGGATATTTAAAAATGATTTTCCACCTCTTTCCAAATTAATTTTTTTGATTAAAAATTTTTTGTATTATTAATTTATGTTATATAGTTTCATGTTTTTGAAATTAAATTGTTCGTACATGTTTTTTATTTTCCAGAATTTTATAGAATTAGTGCATTTCTCTTACCAGTAGCAGCACACTTGAAATTACAGCTCCATTAAAGGGGCTTCTCAAGACAATGGCCCCAGTTATTTGAAGACAAACGACTCGATGTCGTTGTATTACAGATCATTTTAAATTATAGGCATGGCTGAACTCCTTTTTTGTCAAAAAAAACTCTAATCGTGTAGACTACTAATTGTTTGAAATGCAGTGAATACTTACTTATCTACAAGAGCATGGGAAAAACTGAAAAGCTCATCTGTTTAAATGTTACAGCAGTAACTACATTAATTTGAAATATGAAACTGAAAGCATAACATGAAAATCTAATCTTATTTTCCATTAAGCAATTGAAATGAAAGCGTCATTTGCCAGGTACTATCATATTTATTAGCTATCTTAAATAAATAATGACAACGGTGACTAATACTTGTTTGACAAATATTAGCAAAATATAACCCATCAGGACTTATTTCTGATAATATTAATGCCGAAAAATCACACGAGTAGCATCTGGTTAGTTTATGTCAAAAAATGTATATGTTTAATTTTCATTTTGGTGGTAAAGACGTTTATAGACAGCTTCTTACACCCTGAGGAATAATGTGTTCTTCTGTAAAAGGATATAAGGTGGGAGCGGGTAATAAGGCAAACATAAGGAAACTTTGAAAGAAAATAAAAACTATGTATTCGAATCAACAAACTGTAATATTAATTAAACATAAAGATCAATTACTACAAGAAACTAACAAAAAATCACCAGTTTTGCAGAAAACAAGCATGAACTAAAACATTTTTAAAAACCTTGTCAGTAGGCCTTATTATACTATGTCAGGATAATAAGGCCTAAAAACGTTAACACTCTTAAATAATCAAAATAAGCTTCCAACGTTGATAATTGAGATCAATTGTAATATATATGCATTAATCATGCTTAAAAACTTCAAAATGACAAAAGCAAATTATTTGTTTAACAACCGTCAGGGCACTCAAAATTATCTTTGTCATGGACTGTCTCATCGACACATTCCTTGTGATACCACTTGCCGAATTTTAGATATAGTCTCATGGAATTCATATCATCCTTTCACAAGTGTGTGACAGTACCAAATAGCATCGTTTTGTTTTGTATCATTTCCTTCATTGAGAGTTTACGTCTTTTTTACTTTCTTCTCTTTCTTGTTTGTGTCAAACAAGTCTTTGATAATTGAGGATCTCTGATAATTAATGGCTTTTCTTCAAATAATTGGTGTTTTTTTTTTTTTTTTTCATAATTTTCTCTGGTGTAGAAATAAGCTCCTGAAATTCTGTACTTTTTAAAGAAGCGAACCACACATTGTCTTTTCCATCGTTCGAACTAAAACCGCAAACCATGTAGTAAAAATTTTCAGAAGGTCTCCTTGGAGTGCTACTGTAACACTGAAGCAATTAATAAATAGTCGTAACTATTTATAAACATCTATAATATATTGAGAAAGATTTAAAACAAGATGAAAAAATGACAAACATTGTTGCAAAAACAAAGGAGTGTAATAAGGCCTACGATCAAATTTGATAGGCCTTATTAGCCGCTGACATCGTGTACAAAGAAGTACACAAAAGTACAATAATTGGCTTATATACACAATTCAGACATCAAAGATCGGTAGAAGCATTCACAACAGAAAACTGGATACTAAATTTAAACTATATCTAAAAGTGTAATATTCCAAAAAAATTTTAACATTCAATCGGACAATTTTTTATTACGAATCACGTCGGACTGGTCGCAACAAGTGAGCAAAAAGTGAGCAACATGTCGCGACCAGTATGAAGTGCCATCTATGAGTGTTAGCTACCTACGAGTGCTTCCTTGAGTGGATACGAACATTTTGAATTGTATTTTTGTTGTTTAGGCCTTATTAGTCGACATGCTTTAATACCCGCACCATCTTATTTGATATTAGTAACTTAAAATTAAATAGGGACACTGCGTCAAGAATTTGGATAAATTCAATATTTAAAATATTATGTTAACTTTTTTTATTTACTTCATTGCTTGTTTGATGCTTTTGGAATAAAACTTTAAATTTATAGATTTAAAAATCAAATTGATATTTTAACTGTCAACGATTGAACACTTACTTGCGGTTTTGAAAGAGTTTTAAATGCATTATTCCGTACTTCCCTCTTTGATCAATAAATCCCAAAATTTCAAAATTAATTATTTTTATTTTTGTAAACATCAGATTTTTTATTGTCACTATCCTATGAGTTAAACGACATAAAAAAGTCCTGCGTACATTTTGTGCTGGTGAAATTGGAGCTCCTGTTTAAACCATTCAGGTTTTCGTTCGAAAGAGCACATTATTTCGTTTTGCAAAAACCAAATAACACAAATCCAAAAAATAAACTGGAGATATCTGCTTGAGTTTTAAAATGAAAATTTCTTACCCTAGAATGCCTTTGTGCTTAATTAGGTACCAAGAAAACGCTATTTTACTTTTAGCAAAAATTCGTTTTTTTTTCTTCACCTCCTGAACATTTTGGGAAAATTTATATGTTCTCTTCTAACACTTCAATTGAGTTAAGTTCTTGAACAGTTAATTAATCAACTTCGTTAAATTATTTGCCTCTTTATCAGTAGTTTATTTTGCTGTAATATATTTATTTCACTTTGTTCTTAAATGCATTTCTCCATTTGATACATTGCTTTCATACATAGTTTTTCCCGCTGGTAAATTTATTGCTAATTTATTCAGAGTGGTTTCATTTTTGGACCTTTTGCATTGTTTATGGGTTTTCTTGGAAAATTTATTACTTAACGGTTTTTTTCCTGATGGAATTATATAATAAATTTTGCCTCCATGGTGTCATTTTATCTTTTTTGTTTTGTTTAATTTCTAGTTTTTGATATTTATACTATCTCCTGTTCCACCGTGTTGCTTTTCTCGGATGACTTTTCATCCAGAAGCTCACATTTCTTTGCATTGAAAAAGGTGTTCCTTGTAACACCGAAACACGTGTCTGCAATATCTTGCAATATTTGCGCTTTCTGACGTTGGATTACTGATTTTTTGTATATGGTTGTATATTTTATGTAATTTATTTCCTTCAAAATTCCACCCAATTAAAATACGAATAAGCTTCTCTTATTCTAAAGAAATATATTAATAATACTAGATAATTTTCTTTAATTGTATGTTTTTGGTTTAGAGCAGTTTCAGTAAAGTGGAGTAAAGTGACCGCAGCGTTAAGTTATTTATTTATATATACGTATTCCAAAGCAACGTTTATCATTGTAGATGCATTTTTATTTTCTTTTTCTTTCTTCATTGTAGATATAACAGCCCTCTTTAAGGCTGTTTACTTCCAGTGAAACACAAATTGCCTTCAAGTATTTGAAAATAAAACGGAAATGTTTACAAACACGTACTAGTGGTGCTGATGAAAGCTGTGCTTGCTGCCAGTCATCAAGAGGAAAATGAAGTACGGGAAAAAATAAAGCTTCCTATAATTTGATGATTATTGTAAAATTGCAGCAAAATAGTGAATGACGCTGGAAACACCACGGCATTTCCTAAACTCATATTACACGACTGCTGCTGGATACAAGCTAAGTATAATGAAACAACGTTTCCCAAAACTTTTGTTTATCAAATTTTATCCTCAAAAAAAAAAAAAAAAACTTTTAAGCATCTCATCAAATACCTATTGGTAAAGTAATACTTCTCCAGAATATTATGATTTATGTTCTAAGATCTAGATGAAGTTTAAAGTAAAATTGTCCGAATAGGGGATGGCGGGGCTAAAAGTTCCGCGGGTAAGTTGTTCCCATTGAAATAGCTAATGAAGAAAAAATATAAATGTATTTTGTAAATACATGGTGAAATGGAATGTTTCAGCGCACCGATGGCAGTCATATTAGCCAGGCCAGTGGCGTCCGGTATAGTAAAATCTGAGCACGTGCATCACTGATCTACTTTTGAAAATATTTTCGTTTTTAAACTTTTTGGTCTTTTTTACGAAATTTAAATGATAGATTGTAGTTCTTTGGTGTTTTTATGCAAATATCTATTGTGCATTCTAAAATATTGTGCTGAAACGATTAACGTTTAGTTATCTAACCTAAAATTTAATTCTTCAAGGACTAGGCTTGGGGGCTAGTTGTTCCTTCTTTGTAGCGGTTCAAGTATCATAAACAAAATAAAGTAGTCGATTAACTACTAAAGCAGAAAAAATACAACTAAAAATCCTTTAAACTGAATGAATGTGAATTCTTTTGAAGGTGTAAATAATTGAGACATAAATTACATAGTAAATTTCTATTTAAAATATGTTACAGTTCTATTTATAAAAGCATGCAATGAAATTGAGCGTCAACAATGTTCATAAAGTGAAAATGTTTTTCAAGCACCTTAACGTTTGACGAAACGTACAGTAAGAAATTTAATTAAATTACGAAACAGAATCTAAAAAGAGGAAGAAAATGAAAAATCAAACTTTTGATCTCTGAATGAATTAAAAAGAGTTAATTAGAAGTCAATTTCCGCAAAAAAAGGGGAGAAGATTTTTTTCATTTCCCCAAGCGAATTTATTGCTGTGAATTTTTTAATTCTTTTTTTTTTAAGTATTTGCTATTTTAAGCTGTATTTGAAAATGATTAAAGTGCGTTTTTTGCTTTCTTCAACTAAATTAAAACTCTATTTTTGGGCAAATATTGAACAACTCTTTTTATACGGGAAATTAGTATTCCGAAATAGGCTTTGAATATTTTTACGACAAAATCAAAACAATTTTTTTCAAATATGCTGATTCAAAAATAACTTATATTATTTCTTAAATATCTCATTTTGTATGCTTCCTTACTGCGTAGAGGATCTTTTGTTCTTGATTTAAAGTAACTTTCAATTGAAAAATTTTTGATTTTGGTCTTTCATTATTAACTAAAGCTAACTCCCTAAATCCGCGAACAATGAAAAATTTCAATGGTTTTATTTCAAGGACGACGATTTACAAAATGTATTAAAAAGAGCAGCAGAAAAAACGGCGTGTAAGAATAGGCCCTTTTCAAAAAAGTCACAAAAATTAATTTAAACACGAAATACAAATATGCAAAATGGTAGAGAATTTTTTTATTAGAGGAGAAAATAATATTTACACTAATCACAAACATTATTGGCCCTTTCAGCCCCGCCGGCGCATTCTAAGCGTGCCCACATTTGCACACCCACATCTTTACCCGAATTTCTTCAGATAACTTTTAATCACGAAAAATGTAAGTTGCATTTCTTGAGAAATATTGTTTGTTGTTTAAAAAAAGAAGTGTTATAATTTTAAGCACTCTGAACATGAAGGCCCATACTTACACCAACTACATCTAAGAAATATGGTCACTATCACATGTAACCTAAAAGCGTGCATGACTAAAGGTGTCCTTCAAAACGTAGATTAACATCTCCGCTTTCCAGATATAACTGTGAAACTGTTTTTCTACATCGTTCTGATGTTACCTTTTTTTTGGCTTTTAACCGTACACGAATGCCTAAATGCTCACATCTTAAAAATACGACTGAAAGACTCTCCGGCAAGCAGCCTATGAGGTTATGGATCCTCCGCAAATAGTTGAAATTTGTTCACATGTATTGCACTTGAAGATTTTAAATGTACTGTCCAAAGTATTGGTAAGCCAGAAGATTAATAACTTAAGTGTTGATGCCTGGCATTTGTAAGCAAATAATCAGCTCTTAGAAATTATAAAAAAAACAACTAATTTGTCCAGCAACAAATTTAAAGCTGGTTACCGCAATAACATTTATTTGAGTCTAAAAAAGAACTAGTGATTTTTTTTTCATTAATGTAATAATCCTGTAGCAATTATGGATAAGTTACTTCAAAATAAATATAACAAAATTACTAATTAGTGCAACCAAGAATAATTCTGCAGTTCTAGGGACAAAATAATAAATTATTTTATTGTGCTGTGTTCCAATACTCTTGTTGACAGCTAATTATTTTAGTCTCAAATCTTCCGCAAATCCCACAGAGACATATGCTTAGTAAGCTTAAGAACGTTAACGTAATGTAGCTGTTGTTTTTGCTTAATTTTGGAAACGTTAGATGATAAATGTTCACATAAAATAAGTAGGTTTATTAAAGTGCACTATGGATATGACTTTTAAAATTACGACATTGAAAGTTAGTAGAACTTTTCATCGTCTTCACGTAAGACACTAATTATTGTTGAAATAATGTCACGTCTTCAACATATTTTACTGGAATAAATTTATGAGTATTTGCAATATTTTCTGTCAAGAAAATGAATAAGACATTTTTTGAATGTCGAGATATTGAATTTAAATGCTAAACATTTTGTGTTTAAAAATCTTATCTATATAGAACAAGCTCTACAGCAACTAATTAGCAACCACAGGTTTCAATAAACGATTTTAAATAATAATTTCTATTTCTGTTTTTTTTTTTTTTTTTTTTTTTTTTTTTACAAACATTTTGGAAAAATTGCATGCGTATTAACCGATCTTTAAACATTTTTATTGCAAGTTGACTAAAAACCAACGAAGATTATACCGCTCAAACTTTATGCATTCAGAACATATGTAAAAGTTGTTTCTTTATAACACAGTTTTACGTTGCGACTGTTTCTGAAGTCAGGGATGCTCACCAAAGGGGGGGGGGGAGGTCATTGCGCAGACCGTGCTAGTGCAGTTTTTAGGGAAATTGTTTTGAGGGATATTTTTCTCTTTTTTGGGGGTGGGGGGTGGAGTGACTCTTGCTCTTGGGTGTTCTCAATATTTAGGGGAGGAGTGTGCCCTTGCTAATAGAGGAGGGGGCACCCCTGACAGACGTGCTATTAGTTTTTACCATTTGTTAACGAAAGGGTTTTATAAATACCTTCCCGTGAGGTATATAAATTGCACTATACGCATTTAGGGTGTATGCTTAAGAAGTATTACACCGACAATACTCAATCTCTCACCTTTATATCGCATACGACTTATTTTTTTTTTGCCAAATGTAATCATAAACCCTTTATACATCCGCACAAAAAAAATATACGTTGAGTTTATGTTAAATGCACACAAACTCGTAATTTGCATCAAAGTTTAATCTTCCAACCGAAGAGGAAAACTGAAAAAGTTAGTTGTTTCAGTTTACCCCAGAGTGCAGTATTTATGTGGCAAATGGAAGCGCTTAAATTTTAGATTAAATCGCTGAGAAAGGGAAATTCATTAATAGAAATTTTAACTAACCTTCACATAACAAATAAAACTAGCTGACACTAGCATTTGTAGACCTGATGCAAAAAAAAAAAAAAAATGTAAGATTATACTCTAACGAGCTGATGTGTGCATCACATGACTTCCTTTTACTCCAATGTCATTTTTTCATTATTGGCAGTTTTAATATGATTCAATATTTCACTCTCAAAATATCACCAACAGTGGCCAAATTGAAACTAGATTTTTAAAAAAAATGCCAAAAAAGACTAGCGTTATATCGCCAAGTGTCCGCCAAATTATAACATCACGTGAGTTTAAATCGAAATTAACAATGATTTCCCCCCAAAAAAAGGACCAAAAGACCCCATTTGGAGCATTCGAATGCAACCAAAAAAGAAGGTGCACAACTAGACTCCACTAGGAGTCTATGTACCAAATTTCAACTTTCTAGGACATTCTGTTCTTGAGTTATGCGTCATACATACACACATACGCACATACATACGTACATACAGACGTCACGAGAAAACTCGTTGTAATTAACTCGGGGATCATCAAAATGGATATGTCGGGTGTCCGTACGTTCCTAGGCACATATCTACGAGTGGTCGGGTTGAAAAAAAAAACTCAACATTCATTTGGGGGTGAGCAAAATAGAAATTAAGGTCGATTTTTGGGTGAAATTTTTTTTCGCGAATACAATACTTTCTTCACTTCGCAAAAGGAAGTAAAGAGGGGGGGGGGGGGGGGCAGTGCATTCCCCGAAATATAAAAATACTTTAATGTTATATTATAAGCTAACATATTCTAATTTTTACTAATATTAATTACTAGTGGTAACCGCATGGCTTTGCCCGTAGTAGAAAATTAAAAGGTCATTTGATTCACCTGTATGTTACAAACATACAAATAATGGATTATGAATTATTATGAATTTCTCGCCAATTTGCTACATTCATTTGCTTGCCCATGTTACGGTTCCACGTTATGATAATTTGGTAATTTCCTCGTCCACGTTGTGAACATTTGCTCGGTAAATTTTCTTAAAACTGGAATAGAAAAAGAACAAAATTGATGTTTCAAAAAATCACTTCGAGGTGCACACCCCCATGCTGCAAACTAAGTTTATGCCAAATTTCATGAAAATCGGCTGAACGGTCTATATATATAGATGGTATTCGTCTCACAGAGATCCTGACAGACAGATATCCAGACAGAGAGACTTTCAGCTTTATTATTAGTAAAGATTAACTTGAATAAATATAAATAATGCTGAAAGTTTCTTTCCTGAAGATCTGAGATGCGACTCATATGCTACAAGCGATGCTGCCAATTTTTTTTACAACGTTTTCATTTTTTTTTTACAAATTTTTACTTCGTTTTACGAAGTAAAGGAAGTATTGTATTCGCGAAAAAATTTTGACCCAAAAATAGGCCTTAATATACATTTTGCTCGCCCCCGAATGAATGTTGATTTTTTTACTTCCTTTTACAAAAAAGGAAGTATTGTATTCGGGGAAAAATTTTCACTCCAAAATCGAGTTTAATTTCCATTTTGCTCACCCCCCGAATGAATGTTGCGTTTTTTTTGACCCGACCACACGTGTATATATACTTAAGAACGTATAGACGCCAGAAATACCCATTTTCACAATTCCCGAGTTAATTACGACGAGTTTTCTCGTGACGTCTGTATGTACATTAGGGTATGTCCACGGTGACTGACGTTACAATTTGACTCTGTTTTTAACTTACAAATTCAGCGCTATCTTGAAATTAAATTTTGTTTCTTCTGAAATTGATCGAAAATATCATGATATGGTACATCACTGCCCCCACCCACACGTGTTTTCAGACTTGAGGAAATTTTTTCTGTGTGAAATTGAAGGGAATAAAAAAACGTTACTGATGTTACGCAGAAGAGACATTGAGAAAATTGACCTAAATACAATTTGAAATTATCTTCAAACTAATAACGTAAAATCTAAACAGATTTTTCCCCCTTAAAGTACAGGTTTTAGACTTGATGAAAACACTTTGTTTTATTGGAAAAACTTAAAAACGGAGAGTATAAAAATTATTTAACACTCGTGACTGATGATACAAAGATTTTGTGACTGATGTTACATTTACAATAAATTGTTGCAATTATAAATTATTTCTCCTTAAAAATGAAATTAGCACATGTTTTGTTTAAAATTGTATTTAATTTACAAGAAAAGTGCATTCATAAAGTTTTAAAAAATATATTTTTGCTGTATTTCATAAAATAAAAAGTCCTCTTGAATTTATTACATCTAGCGTGCTAAATATTTTATTCCTTTCTCATGTGAATAATAAATTTCATTCACATTGACAGGCCATTTCCAATGTCTTTCTGCTTGAATCTTGACAGTCACTAAATACTCTTAGTTTTTAATTTCAATGCATCTAACTTCTCGTGATATAATTGTTAGTGATATTCTTCAAGAACCCGTTCTCCATTAGCAGTCAACAATTTTGGAACATGTTCTGCTGGAAGTGATTCCCTCCTTTACTGCAAAGAAAGTGTTGTTGCTAAGCACCTGCTGCAGCTTATAAGTTAAAAAAAAAAAAAGAATTACTCTTTATAACATGGCTGCAAGTCGGATGGTGATAGCTCTGAAATTTGAGTGAAGCTGTGACATTTGGAAATTTTTCTGTATCTATGATATAGAAATTTTTTTTAAATGTATTACATTCAGAACTAGTTGTGTATGTTTGTCAAATTTCATGTTGGAAATTTTTTTATGGCTGCGGTTTTCTTTTGTGAAGATATAACAAAAAGCGCTTTTAATAACTAACATATTTTACCAAGGTTTCATTATTTTGAAGAGGGGTAATGCAGCTAATAATTAAAACCAGGGACTTGAATACTTTAAATTTGTTCTACTCTTGTTCTACTTCATCATCTAATTTCTCTTTTTAGTTCCATTCTGAACTAACTTTGGTATTTATGCTAGGTTTTAAAAAATATTGTACTTATTTTTTAATCGTCCGCTCTTTTTAGCTTCAACTTTGTTTTACTTTTTGTAGTTTTCATGTTTTTTTTATTTCTTAATTATCTCGCCTCCTTTTTTTTGCCTTTCTGCAGCAATCAATGGCATTTGTGCAATTTGTTTGTGGTTTATTACCGAAAAGAGAAATGTGACTGATGTTACACATTTTAAATAAGTTTTAAATAATTAAATTCAAGTATTTCTATGTATTTAAGGAATTAATATTAAATATATCATCATAAGTGAAGAGAATATGACTTTTTATTAATTTGGGTTTGTTTTTGTTTAAGCAATGCAAACTTTTATACAATTTTGTGACTGATGTTACATTAGAGTATGAGGCCTAGTTTTAAAAAAATGTTAAAAGAAAATTATAACAGTTTAAAGTTTCTTTGTTGGCCTAATATCCTCCTGTATAAACTAAATTTCAATAAAAATAAGATTGTAGACATAACAATTAATTTCCTAAGTGAAAAAAGGTATTAACTTTTAGAGCCGCTTATACAACGACACATGGGCACGAATAGTGTTGTTCTAATTTGCATACAAAACTTACAAAAAATGCGTTTGGGTCATTCCATGTCAAGTGATCCAAAATTTGGGTAATTTTTTCCCTCACCCTTTTGTATTCTTTGAAATTTGGCTCATCGAGTGTACCCTTCGAGGTTATCAAAAGTCCACATTTTTAGATTTTTATAGCTATTATTTTTTTATTTATGACACTTTGATTTTTCGAAAAACCCTCTTTTTTTTCATGGATGTTTGAACATAAAATGGACGATAACTCAGCACCAAATATAGATAGAAAGATTTGGTGAAAAGCATTTTAAAGTACATTAGTTGCTGTTTAATTGGATATGCAACATGACTAATTTCAGAAAATTTTTAATTTTTAAAAAATGAAATTTAAATTTTAAATTTAAATTTTTTAGAAAAGGTATAATGAATTTTTTTTAAAAATTCTCAAAAATTTGTGTGTATTTTATCTTTATTTGTGCAAAGTTTCAAGTTGGGATCTCAATGGGATCATATTTTTATGAATTTTCAAATAAAATTTGACTTATGAAATAATGACATTTTTCAGATTCTAACTAGTTAAATATGGGGTTTTCTTACTGAGGATGGTCTAGTAAGTAGTAATTGATCATGATTATGCTTGAAATGAGCTGACATGAATTTGTAGATTGGTAAGCCCCCCCCCCCCCCCACCACTTTTAATTTTTTTTCAAAACATTTCGAAAATTAAAATTAAATAAATAAATAAATAAAACAAAATAAATAGTAAACTTATTAAAAGTTGGTAAATAATCTTCTTTAAAGCAAGAAAAAGCCCCACCCCCAGCACCAACACTTTTATTATTTTTTTTTTTCAAAACTATTTTCAAAACGCAAAAAATAAATAAATTAATAAAATAAAACAAAATGAATAGAAAGCATATAAAAAGCTGGTAAATGTTCTCCTTTAAAGCAAGACGAAGTACATTCCCCCCCCCCCCACCTACACATACGATTAACACTATAATAGTATCACGCCTCACCTGACGCTTTTTTTTTTCGGACCAAGTGTTTCTTTTTCAATCCGAACTTCACAAAATTTACTTGATTAATTCACTATCTGATAAGGAAAGTTATGATTCATTTCATCCCCTACCCCTGCGCCAACTTTCAATTTTGGAGGGAGGAAAGAAATAGTTTGCCCCAAGATCATAGCAAAATAGGAGTCCCCCCCCCCCATTTTGTTTCATTCTTTTCACACTAAACTGAAAATCAATCTAAGTATCAGATCATATGTATCTCCGCATAAAACTGTCTTTCTACAAAATTTGGAGTGCGGCGGTCTTCTTTTCTTTAATGCCAGTTTTCTTTTTAGTTTCGGTTGTAAAGGAAAGAAATGCAGCGAGATCTATTTATGCATATATTAAAAGCAGTTATAGATCAAACAAATTTTGCTAATTTGAGCATAACCTTCCATGTTGTTAAGCTTCATTCCAGATTGCTCTTCCCCCTCCCCCTATCGTCCCACTTTTCGAAAGAAGAAAAAAAGCTGCAAATGAGTGGTTCTATTTGTCTGTTAAAGTTTTTCTGACTTTTAGTTTTTATGACCCCCCCCCCCCCATTTATAAGCCTTAGTCACTGCTGATGTTTAGCAGCGTGCATCCCAGTTTATAATGATTATAACTCTTACGTGCCAGCTTTTTTTTTTTTTTAAATACAGTTTTGAAAAAAAAAAAAGATAAAAAGTGGTTGTGTGGCAGGGGGGGGGGGGTACCAATCAACAAATTCATGTCAGTTCATTTCAAGCATAGTCATGATCAATTACTACTTACTAAACCATCCTTAGTAAGAGAACCCTATATTTAACTAGTAAGAATCTGAAAAATGTCATTATTTCATAAGTCAAATTTTATTTAAAAATTCATAAAAATATGATCCAATTGAGATCCCAACTTGAAACTTTGCACAAATGAAGATAAAATACACAAAAATGTTTGAGAATTTTTTCAAAAAAATTCATTATATCTTTTCTGAGAAATTTAAATTTAAAATTTAAATTTCATTTTTTAAAAACTAAAAATTTTCTGAAATTAGTCATGTTGCATATCCAATTAAACAGCAACTAATGTACTTTAAAATGCTTTTTACCAAATCTTTCTATCTATATTTAGTGCTGAGTTATTGTCCATTTTATGTTCAAACATCCATGAAAAAAAGAGGGTTTTTCGAAAAATCAAAGTGTCATAAATAAAAAAATAATAGCGATAAAAATCTAAAAATTTGGACTTTTGATTACCTCAAAGGATACAATAGATGAGCCAAATTTCAAAGAAATACAAAAAGGTGAGGGAAAAAACTTTGGATCACTTGACATGGAATGACCCGTTTATAACTTTTTTTGCATATTTTTATAAAAATACAGTCTTTTTCTCCACATATGAAAGAAAAAAAAAATACTGATACAATGAAGTTCTTTTTTACTGTGATGTCTCTAGATTCAAGGAATTGCCCATATGTATGTGTGTATGTATATAGCAAAACTCAAGAACGGAATGTCTTAGAAAGTTGAAATTTGGTACATAGACTCCTAGTGGGGTCTAGTTGTGCACCTTCCTTTTTGGTTGCATTCGGATGTTCCTAAGGTAGTCTTTTTTACCTTTTTGGGGGGAAATCATTGTTAATTTCAATGCAAACTCAAGTGGTGTTATAATTTGGCAAACACTTGGCAACATATCGCCAAGCTTTTGGTCGCCAAGCTTTTTCTCCAACTTCGCAACAAATTCAGCGCTTTTTTTAATTTGGTTTCATTTTGGTCACTATTGGCGATATTAAGAGAGTTAACCATTGAATCAAATTAAAATGTCCAATATTGGGAAAATTAATCTGTATAAAACGTTTTTTGCTTCAGTTCGCAACAAGCTTGGGAGAAAAATATTTTCATTGTTTCTTTGCTTACTCCAAGGTACTACCGTTAACATTAAATTGGCGTAAAAGGAAATAATGTGATCTACACATCAGCTCGTTTTCATACATCGAGAGGGAAGAGATGATATCACGGTTTTACAGAAAAAAATAAGTGAAAGCGTCAAAAAAAAAAAAAAAAAAAAACAAATAAATAAATAAATAAATAAATAAATAAAAATAAATAAATAAATAAAAATTTAAAAAAGGAAAAAAAATGTTTTTGATAATTTTTTACTTAACTTTACTAAGGAATACCTCCGAAAATGTCCATTCTTGCGAAGAATGTTCATGGTTTTGAACTGCTCACTTCTATTGCCACTGAGGGGAATATTGACGGTTTAAAAAGAGCTCTTGTCCCTCCCTGAAACTGTCAACAATCTATAAAAAATATGGGGAAGCTAAATAGTGGTCACATTTTGATTCAAGGGGTCATTTTACATAAGAATTTGCAAAAATGATAAGTATAGCATTTTACAAGTTTTTTGAAATTTATATTCAGGGTTTTTTTATTTTCCAATATCACTTAAAGTTCATTTTTAGTATTAAGCAATTGTACCTTTAGAAGCTTAAATGCCTGCGTTTAATATGATTTTACTTTAATTTTAAGCCCTTTTAGATAAGATTTCAGTTAAAGTTAATTCATTGCTTTGTAGGATTAAAACCAGTGAAAAAAGAATCTGTTTGTGTGAAATAGAAAAAAAAAAAATCGCTTAAAATGATATTTAATTCAACACAGTTTTTTTTCAATATTGTTTATTGTAGTAGCTATTTGTTAGCAGTGCAATATTCTTCTGAAGTATTCATACTTATAGATAAGATAAATAAGACATTGTTGTGTAACTTAATAATTAAGCGTGTTAATTGTTTCCTTAAAAATGTAATTCAAGTGCAAACTGCCATGCTCATCTTCGTAAATACCGATTTTAAAACCTCATGTTTCGTGTTACATATATGCTTTAAAACAACTAATAGGGCTTAGATGACTCTGTGCTCACAAAAGTAAAATTTTAGTCAAATGATATTTCATTCGATACAAGTAAAAGTCAAAAAAGTGCGATTTTACTTTTATTAGTGTGTAATATGTAGAAGCCTATTCCGCATCGAGCCATGCGAAAGTAATTCTCAAAAAAAAAAAAAAATCAATGCTTTACCAGGGTTAAAAGAACGCACGTTACATCCTTCGCATGCGCCAGAAAAAGGGTTTTTCCTCTCTTCTGTAAAGTCGTGATTTCGTGAGTTATTTCCGTCTCGCTCTGAGGTGCAGATTTAAGTCTTTCTGTATCGTTATAAGAGATGTTTTTATGAGACTTAAATTTGTGTTTTTCCTAGCTTTCAGTTGAACATGGATTTTTTTTTGGGAGGGGGGGGAGCGTAGCATATTATAATCATTTAGAATGTGTCATTGAAAAAAGATATTTTACTTTCATTTGTTTTATTTTTTAAAAGTGCCTACATATATAATAAACTTTCTATAAATAATACACACATTAAGAAACATCTTAATACTTGCGAAAGGGAAAAATTAGGATGTTACCAATTTTTTAAAAAATATGAAGCCTTAAATCATTTTTTTAAAATATAAAATGATATCTAACCTAAAAATAGTCATTTACAGATATCCTTTGCTAACGCGTAAAATTATTTTTATACTGAAATTAAAGGTTTGTTTTATGATGTTACGTATGTATAATGGTATACTTATGTATTATGTCCACAATATTTAAATACAAATTTAACTAAGATTTAAAAATAAGAAAAAATGAAATTTTGTATACTGATGAAACTTATGTAATTAAGCCATAAAACTCACTCTATTTTACATTGATACAGGTCTCAGAAAAGATGTTGCTCGATTTCGCTTTTGGCTACGTATATTGAACATTTCCTCTATGAAATTAAAAGATAACTTAAAATCATATTTTGAGAGCAACTAAATTCCCTTGTCATAACCCAGTTTCCCTAAACACACATTAGATTATAAAATTGGCGTTCTAATGGGCTTTGTTGAAATATGATTCATTTTTTATTGTTCATGCTTGTGAAAGTCACAGGTTGTTTTTATATTAGATTTATATTATACTTCTAAAGGACCCTTGTCAACACCTTTGTGAGTAGAAAAAGCTTTCACAAAAGCAACCCAGAAACCCGATGACGTCGAACTGTTATGCTATGCATATAACTGGTGCTTTATAAGCATCCAGCTTCTTCATTTAAAACAACAACTAGATCACTGGTAGAAGCAAAATAAATATTTTGAGGAAAACTCCAGCTGTAGGCTTTTGTATTCTTAGATTCAATGTCTAAGTCATGAGCAGTTTAAACGAATTTTAGTTTTGGTAAATTGTTCAATAGTATTTTTTGCAGTTAATACTTGTTACAGTTAATAAATCATTTTTTCCTCAAAATTATAATTATCAGTTCTGCTTCTCAAAATTAGTAGAACGGAAGATATTTTATTTGACATTGACTGTTATGTAAAATATTCAGCAGGAAGACTAGTTCTTTTATTTCCTCATTAAAAAAAAAACCCTGGATCCTTCATATTCGTTTTTTTTTTCTTTCTGCGTCTTGAAAATATTTCGATTTCAAAATCAAGATTATCAATTTAATTGAATGGAGCATCAATAAATTATATGCAAATGAAGTGAATGATTTGAAGTATTGACATTATTTCCACATTTTTTGCTCGAAGAATCTAGACTGCGGGGAGACTGGGGCTGGCGGTGAAGTAAGACGGTAGTCACAACGAAAAGTGTGGCTAAACAAATAACGCTTAGTAAAGTTGAAAGCAGACACATAGTCATGCCACCAACGGCCAACACGTAGTATGCACCGCTGACCCTAAGACTTTTATAGAGAGGTTAGAGAAAGGTGATGCAAGATGCAAAAACTGTTTTTTTTTTTTTTAAATAACATTTTCATCTCTGAGTAATAGTGTCCGTCAACATGTTTTAAAAAATCAAAGTTTTGTGTTAGTGTACTATTTATGCACCAGCTCTTTCCTTTTTTTTTTTACATAATTATGCTGATCCAGTGTTTTTTTTTTTTTTTTTTTAATACTGCCCTTTGGCAGGAAAGGTGAAGACATGCTGTCAAAACTTCATGTCTTTAACAATTTCATATTTTAGTAATATTGTTAATCAACATGTTTTAAAAAATCAAAGTCTCATGTTAGTGTGATATTTATGTCCTAGCTCTATCATTTATATGTTTATGCGGATGCAGTGTTCTAGGTTGATTTCTTTCTACTACACTTTGAAAGGTAAACTAGTAAAATGCAAAGAATATTGCATTTTGCCAGATTGGACATACGATTGATTGCAAAGTTTTTTTATTGACGATTAGATAGTTTATATTGTAATATTTAGTAAATTACATCCAAGTAATCTACGTTAAAATATTTTTTCATTGACATACATATAGTCTAGACAGATTTACTGGTATGTTACATTGAACACCTTGAAATGGAGTTGGATGCGCCGCAATCATTATGATACTCAGAATCAATAAGAAAGCATAACTTTCACTACAGGAACCTACTTGCAGAACACTGTTTAACGTTGTTTAAGTTTATTTTCTACTGTAATGTGTATTACTTCTGAATGCTTGCGACTTGAATTGAGTTGGTGGACCAAGAGCAGCAAACGAGAACACCATTCTAGCAGTTCTGCAAATCTTTTCTTGACTGTGAAGTTACTAGTATTGTTCTTGATTTACATGACTATTGAGCTTTTGAAACATATTGGAAGCAAAATTTTTCACTAAATTAGAAGTTGAAATTACAGAAAGACAAATGAATGAGAATTTAAAAATCAGACTTTATTTTTCTTACGAGGAAACAAAATTCCAGAAAATGGGAAGACTTCAACAACATATACCATTCAATTTACAAAAGAAGTCTATTCCATCTACTTTGACCATTTTGCTCACAATAACACAGAATTGTGCTTAAACAGCTGTCGACAAATTATTACAAATGGAAAAACTGATTAAAAAACACATTCTTCTTACAAACGCACATCACACACAACTTTCAACATTGTTTAATTTGTTTTAGTAAAGATTTAACATTAGAGAAGCCATTTAGGAAAAGCAATTATTTTAACAACAAATAAAACTCCACATAATGAGATTAACAATTACATCTTTCGTAGAAACAACATTTATACATTAAGAATCAATTTACACAGATGAAATTAAATATATCATATTAAAATAGTTTATTGTTTCGACCGTATTGGTCTTGATAAATTTCAAATTCAGATTTAATGATATTGAAGCATATTTTAAATCTGATCCCTGCCTTTTGTATAATAAACTTTGTTTGCACCTTATCGTGACTTTCTTTGGTTGAACTACAACTTCCCAACTAAAAACTGGAGCAGGATTCTAACAGCGTTTGGAATACATTTGAATAAATATCTTCATATATGTAAAATATATCTTCTTTCATGATACGTTATTTTCATATACGTACAACATTCAATCCTCAAAATAGTCTGGCATGGCTCTTGGAAATCATAAATCCTTACGCAGACTAAATGATGGCTTGAATTACTTCATCAAGGACGGCTGCACTTGTATATCTTTTGAGGAGAGATGGCCAATATACATAGTTTATACTTTTCTCCTTGGGAGTTCACAAGGGTTTTGTATCAAAATCTATTTAACACACTGTTTTTACATCTCCTTAAGAGGCATATTATAGCACTGTGTCAAGAAGACTTAATGACTTCGTTATGTTTTCATCCTAAAAAGACAAGTAATTAAAATTATCCCATTAATCACTTTGTTTTAAGTAAATACGGTAAACTCCCGAAAACTCGGCTATCCATTACTGACTTGTGATTCCGGAAAAATCCGTCGTGCATTGGGAAAATGAAAAAAACCTGCTGCGTACGTTCCAGATAACGCAGCATTTTCAAAAGCTCGTGATTTTTTTCGGTTCACATTTGGCCGAATTTTCGGGACTCTACTGTTCTATTAACACAGTAAGTTAACTAAACAGCTTTTTTTCTTTTATTTTGGAACAAAAGATAAATCCTTGAAATAAATCTACTGATTTGTATGGTAACTTTAATGTTTTTTTTTGTGTGTGCACAGTAGTTTCTCATACCTCATTAAATCGAAATTTTTCTCTCATATGTATGCCTATGCTATGGAACATAGATATTTTTTAACCACGAAATAGAGTACCCCCGAACAAAGTAAAATGACTTTCAAAGAATGCACTAACTATTATTTACAAGGAAATAAAAAATCGACCACATTTCGTAAATTTTGTACCTGTTTAATAGTAAGCAGTGCAACTGACCTTCAATTAATATTAAGTATATATTTACTCTTAAAACTACCAGATGGTTTACATGCTCTCTTACTTACATAACAATAATAAATGAATTAATTCAGATGCTAAGTGTTCCATGTGAAACATTTTTCTAGTAAAATCCAGTGGTGTATTTGGGAACTAGGGGAATCAAGGAGCTTATGTCCCGGTCAAAGGTAAAAATATTTAAAAAAAACATACTTTTGTCTTATATATTTGCCAACACCATGCACCAAACATATTTGCACAAAATAACTTTTGTTCAACCACCGTAGCCACTGAGTCATGACACATTATTGGCATAGTAATATTGACCTATTTTCAAATTCAAGGGCACCTAATATCGCGATTCGTCACTATGCTACTTTGATAAAACAGGAGAGGGAAAGCGAGTGCAGATTGCTTCACTGATATTTATAGGAGTCACGGTTAATTTGAGAGGGCTTTTGATCTCATTTGAGGGGGGGAGGGACTATTGTTCTGGAGGCTTGTTCCGTCGCATTGCATCATATCATCCTCCTTGGGGGGGGGGGGAGGGCAGCAAACTCCGAATAAGATCAGTAATTAACTTATAAAGAACATGTGTGTGCAAACATGTGTGATCAAAACTAATGATGTCTACTCGCCACGAGGTGAGTAGGTAAAAAAAGTGACGGCTAAAATTATTCGTATTATTCGCTACCCGATCACCACTCTCTCCAACCCCACCTGTTTTAACAATAAACCCACCTGTGTTCAGCCCGTCTTCATAAGTTGTCGAAAACTGACGACATCAAAAAGTTTTAAGGTTTTACTCCAGGCAATACAACTGTCACCTTCATTCCTGTATCATTACAGCTGCAGATTTTTGATTACACAAAAAAGCGATCCGAAGTTCAAATGAAAAACTTTCCCATTTGCAGTCAAATTTTTCGTATTTTGAATTTAATCCTTTTGAAGAGATTTTTTGTTCTTAATGAATTAGTTATGGATAAGTAAACTTATGAATGAAAATGTAAATTAGTCAGGGAAAATTATTCTATTGACACTTTATTGTACAATTAATCTAAATTACTGAGAGTTGATTGTACAATTAAATTCTATTAATTAGTTGTATCTTAACTTTTGTAAATACTATCAGTTTTATCTTTTAGTTGCTATTAAATAGCTAAATCGGTTTGGTTACTATTTTTGGTCAATAAAAACGGGGGCAAGTACGAAAAAGAAGTCGCGAAAGGTGGTTGTTTCTGCTTGCGTTTGGTGACCAAAATAAAACCCCAATCTTGATCTTTAGTGTATGCATATGAGTGTTTTTGAAACAATCTATCAAGATCTTGAAAGAATCCGTTTCAAGTCTGTACGAGCCAATAATTTCAATCAAGAAAGTTAGATTGAATATGCTGATTTTTTTTTATAGATTTATAGGCTCATTCATCAAAAAGGAAACATCTGTTCAGTTTTCCCTAAGCATGTGTGTTCCTGTATCTTAAATGTTACTTTTTCTTTTTAGATGTTTATGCAATATCAAAACCACAAGGGAAATATTTAAAATAACCAAGCTTCATGCAAAGCTGTGTATAGATTATTAAATTGTTTTATATGTAGTGGTAATCTTGTGCTTACGTGTATATTGAGCGAGAAATTTTATTTTATAACTGAACTTGAAAAAAATAAAAAAAATAAATAAGTAAATAAAATTACGAACTAACTGTACAACATGTTCCCGTTTATCCATCAAGATCTTTATTTTCACAACTATTAGTATTAGATGCATACTTCCTATTGCAAAATTGGTCAAAACAAGGTGGAGCGTCAAGATTTTGAAAGTTTGAAGATAAAAAGAAAATTAGTAAAAAAAATACGAAATCTAGCTTTTTATATAGACTCTAGGTCTTCTTACTTATAATTATGGAAACAATCTCCATTGATAAATAATTACAACACAAAAATGTTGACATTGGCAAAGCAAATATTCACCGAGATATAAAATGCAGAGTTTTGTAACTTACACCCCTTTACACTTGCAGTCAATAACATCTTTTGGGTTAAAAAATAGCTCCGAACAAGGGTTCAAAATTATATGCGTACATAGTGTTTTTTTTCAAATTTAACTAGCTTTTGTAGTCTGTTTTTACGTATCTAATCATAACATTTGCATTATTTTTTTAATAGCAATGAAAATATAAATATTTCGTTTCTTTACTTCGAAAACCTGTGATTCTTCTAAAACGACGACAAGTTCCAATCTCATCTTCCGCACGGTCCCTTTAAATTTTGAACTGTAATACATCCTACCGTTTTGGTTAGGAATGCTTCAAATTTTTTGTGTTGAAATTATTTTTAATAGAGATTTTTTTTCTCTGAAGATAATTTATGAAACCTGCAGTCTGTATAAAAACTTAGATATATTTTTTCACACTAACTTTCGTTTCTGCTTCAAAATTTCAATGCATTAACTTTGCGCCTTATTGTAACCATTTTGCACTTGCGTGTATGCACTAACGGTTGCAAAATAAAGGTTTTGCAGGTTAAACGGGGACACGAGGTATACAATAAGTTCATTTTCATTCCAAAGAAACACATTTGAAAACGTGAAGTTTGAAGATATACTGAATTATATTTTAGGGCACATTTTTTGATTAAAACTTTTGGGAATATGTATTAACTATAAACGTACTTTTAAAATTTAGTTAGGAAAAATGTATACACGGAACACACACACACACACGCACACACAAATTCTAAAATATTGCTCATAAAGTATTAACAGCAAAGAGCTAGTTAATTTACAAGTTTTAATTTAGACTAGTGCAGAAAATGTTAGAATCAAAATTGGCTCAAAGTAATTAAAGCAAGGGGGAAAATAATGAAAACCAAAACAGTACATACGTGAAGACATGTTTCCAGGAATTCATCAAAAGTAACAATACCATCTTTATTAAGATCCAATTTCTAAAAAAATAAATAAATAAAATGAAATACCAGTGAGAAAAAATTAAATCTTAAGCGTTATAAACATTTTTTTTGGGAGGGGGGAGGGTTTAGCGTTTCCGGATGATCAATTGCTTTTTTTCAGATTTTTAACTAGAGTTCATATGGATTGACTCTATATTTAATCTAAACTAGGCCTGCAGTATTATATTTTAGTTTTTAATCTTTTATTGAAGGTGGTTTTGTTAAGATTGAGAAAAACGTATGTACAATGGAAAAAGAGCATTCATATTCTTTAATTTTGAAGTTGTATTAAAAAAAGGATGGGGAGTAAGAAAGAGAGAGCGAAGTGGAAAAACAGTTTTTATTCATTTTTGTGCTTGCTTCAAAGTTGATGCGTCAACTATACGGACAAAGAAGCTATGTAATACATATTGGATAACGGCACCAGTAACAGACATGCTTAAGACATGGCTCTCAGGTTAACTTAAATTTTCTGAGCCTTTGAATGTATTTAAACTTTTACAACAATTTTTTTCTCATGCAACTACATCTCATCCAACGTTTGGCTAGGGATGAGTAATGGACAGACTTCCCCTTTTCTCTTCAAAATGAGCAAAAGTTCTTTCTTTTTAGATCTAAAACTTGGTTAAACTGAAATGGACATGAAACACGGGCACCCCTCGTGGTGTCTGTTCATAACCTTCCTCCACGGCTTTGTAAGTACCAACTGGCTCATAAATTCACTTTGATAACATTAGATGGTTGCACTGTGTTCATGGGTCGCAGCTACATCAGTTTTACCCGTCTAAAATTCTTATTTTTTAAATCCAAACTTACGATTGTCTGTTACTGGACCTTTGTTACCGGTGTTGTTACCCTACTACAAAATGTTGCAGAAAGTTTTTTTAATGATTATTTAGAAGAGTTACCGCAATAAAACCGTACTAGACAGAATAACATTTAGTTTATTTTTAGATAAGCTCTTTTAACATTTCTAGTGTTCATAATCTATAGCGTATCTTTTACATGTAATTTTTCATCAATGCCACAAACATATCTTATTCGTTATGGTACATATAGCACTCTATAAAATGTCGGAATTCGTACGAGGCAGTGAGTAACAAAGGGATGTAAGTGGACATTTACAAGTTTTGAGTAAAACGTGTTTAAAAATAAAGATCCTAAGTTAAGCTTTCATTGAATAGTATTTTGAAATCATGCTGTATAGCAGCCCCTACCAGGGCTACTAGTACGATCTCTTGCGACAATGCCAAGAATGCTTACCTACCATTTGTACTCGATATCTACAAAGTCATAATTTTGTTATTTTCATCCCCTTGCTTCTCGATGTCTCATATGCTACAGGCAGAACACATCTTATTAACAAGCAATTTTGTGTGATTTTTTAAAGTGTAATCGGCATAAGTTTGAAAAATTGCTTCTAAAAGCAGGTCATAACTTCTTCGTTTTTTTTTTTTTTTGCTATGAATGTGATATTTCTAATTGTTTTCCAGAATGGTTCAGAATTAACAAACTTAATAAAGGTATCCTGAAATGCAAAACAATGATAATCCAATGTGTGGATAATTTTCCGATTTTTATTATAATAATAAGATGCAGTTTTTAAACAAATAAAAAATCCGTAAAAAATACAAAAACTTACGTCGAAAACTCTGTCTGCGTGATCCTTAGTGGCCTCTTCAGAAACAATAGGTTCCGTAAATCGACCAAGCAGACTGTAAATGGAGCTGATGATTTCACGCATTTCTTCTCGCGTGATGCAACCATCCCCATTAATATCGTACAAATTAAAAGTCCATTGTAGTTTTTCTGTTGGAGATCCTCTTGAGATTGTTGACAGCCCAAGAACAAACTCCTAGAGAAAAATGAAGCTATTTAAAACACTTTCTTGAATAACAAGGCAGATAATTTTTTTAAACACAGGTGAAAATAGCATTGAAAATATGTGATGGATTTTGAATTCCAGAAGCTCATCGCTCTCCTATAGATCATTAAATGACTCAGAATTTACCACAAGACGGTGCTGCAAAATGAGAACCACCCTAACCCTTCCCCAAGAAATAAACATTGTTTCATACTTATATACAGTAGTAGTATCCCAGCGGTCGAATTTCGTACTTTATTCATTAATTTTTTGAGCTTTAACTGTATTAATGTTCTTTTGCCAAAGAGTGTACCTCTATTATCATTGCTTATAGTGTTTTTCCTTAATTTTGCTAATGAGTCAGCTGTCAGCATACACACATACGTCATTGTAAATTAATATTCAAGTTATTAAAGATATACGAACAGAAGGGAAAATGAAGTGTAACTTTTTTAAGCCTTTTAAATAACTCCTCTAAAAAGGTTTTTAACTGCTGTGCATAGGTTTAAGAATTTTGAGCTTTTGAAACTTTTCAAATGTAGGCTTTCGAGGCATTACTTGCTTTAAGTCTCCGTTTAAAAACGTTATCAAAAGCTTTTTTTCTCCATATACTTGTTTATTTCTAAACTGGTCAGGTTTCGCCCAGTGCGTCATATGTAACAAATGTTCATTTTGCATAGACATTATAGTATAAGAACTGTCTGGGCTAGTGGTTTCCCAGCAGTAGAAATTCGATACTAGTTATGATCCCAATCAGGGAAAAAATAGGTAAAAAATATTATATTTTATGAAATGTATTGCAAAGATTTAAAATTGGTGTAAGTCTTTCTCAGGACTATTTTTTTAGTCTAACCGGAACTAAAAGTCTTCAAAAAAAAAAAAAAAAAAAAAAAAAAAAAAAAAAAAACGAGTAAGTGAAAAAAATAGGTGATTATTAAAATTAAATATTGAAGTCACGAAAACATAATCAAAAGGGAAGTATTTTTAATGCTCGTTGTTACCTACAAAGCCTGAATAACGAAAACGAATGCGTTTTATTTCCTAACACTCAAGCTAGAAATGCTGACACATAATTATTTCACCCTAATAACCACGTTCATAAGATAATTTAAAGGTATTTTTTACTAAATTAAAAAGGGTTCTTTAACGGGCTTTCCAACCATTTCAAATTTAAACAGACACGACTTCTAGCTACCTTCAGTTATCGAAGAGATTTCAAATAAAAATCAATTCGAACCAAATTTTCTCCTCCCCCTTCCTCTTAAAAACGATTTAAAATAATCAAATTTGAAGATTATGAGTTTCGTGGGTTAAAAAATTGCTTTTTACTCTTTTTCCAGCTAATTTAGGCGATTCAAACTTCGTTTGGGGTAATTTTTACTGACTTTTTAACCGTATCATACTTTAGAAGATAGAACACCTCTTCAGGAGCTGATGAGAACGTGAAATACGTTTTAATTCATGCATCCATTAATGAGCCACTCTTTTCAAAAAAACATATTCATAACACTAAAACTCAGCAATAGCTATTAAATAAATAAAGATTGAAGAAAATCGGAAAACATAAGAGAGGAAAAACATAAATAAAAAACTTATCTTTCACTTATTAATAAATAAAGATTATTGGATTGAAAAAATGAGTGTACTGTTTTGAGGGTGATATTTATATTTATTAAGACTGTAATTTCGTATAAAAAGTACGGCATACTATAGTGTGCTAAGAAAAAATATATATAATAAACAAAATTGCAACTTTTTCTGAAACATTTTACATTTTACACCGATCGTAAGATGCAAAAGGTATCCCCTCATCTGTTTAATTTTATTCAACCTTCTAGGCGGTACACTTGCGGAATCTTTTAACATACAGCTGTTTTTTTTTCCCTTTTTTCAAGACTAATCAGCAAAAAGTAACTTTCTTTTACCAAAATATTGAATTTTCATCTAGGCATCGGAAGCAAGAGATAATATCAAATCGTGTAAATTTGCAGACTTTTCTTAATGTTGTTTGTTGTAGGTACACAACGTTTCCATTATCAGTTGTTGTGATCCCTTGAAATTCATAATTATCACTTCACCCAATCCTTATAGTTTTTCTAACGTTCGATAAGGCCATTTAACCACTTCCTGTATCCAGCTAATGTTACTTTTTTAGGTCCGAATAGTGCTTCCAAAAATTTTTCATGAGAACTTTTCAAAGTATGCTTTTTGTGAAACGGTATATATATTTTTCAGCTGAGAAATGACTTTTTGCATCTTCAAAAGAAGTGAGAAAATCGAATGTTTCGTGATAAATGATACTGAGAGCTGAGGAATATTATTTCAATCCTAAAGAGTAGCTTACAGTTTTTCAGGGTATCAAACCAGCTTTTCTGAAAGCTGTCTCATAAACCATGTACCTAAAAAAATTCCTGAAATCTTTCGAATTGCAAGTTCTCTTTTTCAAACAACATGTAGGTAAAATACAGTGTTTTATTACTTTAAGAATGAGAGAAATTAAGCATTTCTTACTCACCACGTGTATGGAACTTCATTTAAAAAAAAAGGAAAACCAGTTTTATTTTATTTGAAATAATGCGTTACGAAGGATTTACAAGTAATTGGGCAAAAAAGAATGAAACATCTTATGGGATGATTTAAGATTATTTTTTTGGTTTGTTTTTCCGTGAGCAAAGAGTTATTTTACCTAAAACATTTAATAGAGATATAATGACTCTTAAATTTTTCTGTAGTGCTTTGACACCTTGCTTGAAACTTTCCCTCATAACGCTTTGAGTTTGAGCTATTTCCAATTGATTCGAAAAAAGAATAACTTTACAACTAGAGTTTGATATAGTTTATATTTAGAAAAAATATATTTTAAATCCACCACTGACTCTTTTCTGATGCTCTAGAGGTCTACTTAGTTTTTTAAGTTTACAAGTAATTAAATGTTAGATTTATTTGCGATTTTTCATTCAAATTTTGACCTCAGTCCATGCTCTGTAACAAATTTCGGAAACGTTTCTGGATATATCGGAAACATTTCCGAAATAGTAAAAATCCTTCATCCAATAGCGAACTTCTCATTATTCAGAAAGCTTTTTGTTATTTCAAGAAATCTAGAAGCGGAAGTGCTGACGCAATGTTTCGAAACGTATTTCATCCTTCCAACACGGGCGCCAGTGAGTCGGAAATAACGAAAACTTTTTTTTTAAATGTATAGTTGCTGCAGTCAGCAACTGTTTAGCATTGGATTGTTTGTTATTTCATGTCTAGAGAGTAGTAAAATGTGTCGAAACTAGTTTTACGCCTTTGCATTTTGGACTGCCCTTGATTCTTTAGACGATGTACGCAGCTATTAAGTGAGTTAATAACGATTTGCTTCTTTACAATTTCCATTGCGACCATGATTAGACATATATTGTGTGTTCAAGCGTGAATAGTTTCAACACCCGTGTTTATATATGAAGCGAAACCCTTTGGATTACTTATCCGGTTGTAATGGAGGTACTTAGATTTTATTCCGCCGATGTTCACTTGTAAGTATTAATGAATATTTTAAAGCATGTTGTTATATACATTTATATTTTTGTTGATATGCATTTGATGAGGCTCCAATTGTAACTGTTTTTGGGTTTATCGAATTAATTTAAAGTTATCCTACATACCTATGTGCGCAGTGTAATATTTCTTGTAAACAATTGAAACTGCTTAATTACGCAAAAGAAATAAGATTTATATTTGGAAAGCAATCATAGAAAAGTTATTCCGAAATATTCGAAAATGGTTTGGGTATACATACAATGGTTCAAAAAAAATCAATTGTTTAATTTATTAAAAAAATGGTAATGCAAATGTTTTTTAGTATTGTAATATGCTTCACAAAAAATGTGCCAGTATTATTTATCTTTTTTTATTATAATTTATTCATTCATTTCAAAATATTTCTACCATTAGAAAATGACCCAGCTATCTATTACTAAGCAACATATTTATGCAATTGATTCATCTGCTTATTCATTTTGTTAAATGTGGTTAATAATAAAAAATTGCTTGACATTAATAACATTTCCTATTGGATATACTAGTTTAATGTAGGACAGTCAGGAGGAATGAGTCAGTGGCAAAAATGGAACAGCTGCATTTACATGCCGAAATAAAAAGTAATATTATTTCATGTCATTAATTTAAAAGTGATCATTTTTTTAAATACTGTGTTATTAATATGGAATGCACATATGGGGAGAAGACGAGGGACGTTCACCACGCAGACTGTGCCACTGACATTTTCAGGGGGTTGCTTTTTTTAAGGGGGGGATGCTTTATAGCATTTTATGGGTGCACCATCACTCTTATGAAATCGAATAATGATGTAATAGAATTCAATGTTTTAATAAATAAATATATAATCCGTTTTGCGCACACTGTAAAAATAAAATCAGTAACCGATTTTGATTAAGTACTTATATTTGTGATGAACTGGAAAAGGGCAAGAACAGAAGAATAAACCAGAAAGGTTCCAGCAGGGGGACTTGGTGTCATATTTAAATTCATCAATTTCTCTGTTGGTACTTTTCGGTACACTTCGTTCGTCAGAGAAGTTGACTTGAGGTGAACGAATTCCGGAACGCGAAGGGTGGGTAAGTTCTGTCACATTTTATCCGAAAATAAAAGCTATCAAGTTTGATACAAGATATGGTTTTAAGTTCTGCATTAAAAATACAATATGTTGATAATTTTGTCTTGAAAATATTGAGACAAAAACTGAAGTTTAAGATTGTTTAAGAAACAATCCCACTTTTGAGAAAGTACCCCCCTCCCCTCCCCCGATGATTTTGTGATTCAGAATGAAGCTACTATATTATTTCATAAATTTTCAAAAATTTATAACTGCATACGTTATGCTGTTAACCATGCTATTTGTCATTGGAAATTCAGGAAAAAAAAAATCCACGAATGATTCTAAAATTGCTTGTTTTATTGCTCTTAGATATGAAAGAATTGAAACTGATATGGTATGCAATACTGTAGCAAAGAATTATATTCTTTAAAAAATCACGGAAAAAGGATTCCGAAATTCTCGGAAACGTTTTTGAAACTTTCATGAACCACAGTTGCACAGAATATTCAGAAACGATTTCTTAAATTACGGAAAGAAGATTCCAAAATACTCAGAAACATTTCTGGAAATTACAGAAAGAGGATTCCGAAATGCTCAGACACGTTTCTGGACATTATAGAAAGAGAATTCCAAAATAGTCAGAAACATTTTCGAAAATTTCCTGAACCACAGCTGCACGATATACTCAGAAACGTTTCGGGATTTTTTTTTACAGTGTATGAATAATGATTAGTATTTTTGGCACGGTTGCATGGGTCTGACCTGCAAATGTATAGACAACCAAAATATTCATTTAAAAATTTTGTTAGTTTAGTTGTCCACACCCTTTTTTGGTTGACATCGAATGTTCCAAAACGGCTCTTGACTCGGTTTTTATTTATAAGCAAATAAATGTTAATTTCAAAGCAGATGGACGTAACGCCGTAAATTAGAGACCACTTGTCGATGTATTTCAAAGTTGGCGAAAAATTGGGCGATAAAAAGAGATGCTGGATGCTGAATATAGTGTACAATACTTCCTAGAGTACCTATTAATTATGTTAATGTTTAACAGAACAAATAGTTTGCTCAGAAAAGTTGAATGAGAGCATTGAAAAATAAACAAGTGCAAAAACATAAAATGCCTTTTTAAACCATTGTGTGAACACAGCTTTAATCACTCCATGAATGAAACAAAAAACAAATAAATAATTTATTATTGGGTCTAGTAGGTACAGCACTGCGTTCAAAGCAGGAAAAATGCATTTAGATTCATTTGTTGTATAGAATATTAGATTCATTGTAAATAGCATGAAAACTCCGGAAAAAGCTAAGTGCAACTTTTTATTTGAACTATAGCTTTTATCAATACTTATAATAAAAAGCAATATAGTTTGTTTTTTTGAACGCACTAATCTCAAGAACTACTGGTTCGAATTGAAAAATTATTTTTGTGTTGAATAGTCCATTCATTGAGGAAGGCAACAGGCTTATAACATCACGCTATGAATAAGAGGAGTGGAATAGCAATAAAAAATGTTCTGAAAACGGGAAAATTTATATTATATTATAAAATGCTTGGAACGCAAAACATGCGTATCCACGGTGGTTCGACCTGAAAGTGCAGCCTTTGTAATCCAGTGAGTGTGGGTTCAAGTCAGCCATGAAGCAAATCTCGAGGGTACTTTTTTGAAAACATCCGAAAAAATGCTGAAAATGATTTGTAAAAAAAATTATATGACGTATCATTGTCTTATTTTTCTTATTAATTATTTAATTAAAAAAGCTGAGCAGTTTGTGTGTTTGTACACGCTCATACAAGAAACTACTGGTTCGAATTAAAAAATTCCTTTTTGTGTTGAATAGTCCATTCATTGAGGGAGGCTATAGCCTATATAACATTACGCTATGACTAATAGGAGTGCAGCAGCAATAAAAAATGTTATGAAAACGGGAAAATTTATTTCTATACTAATATTATAAAGCTGAAGAGTTTGTCTGTTTAAACGTGCTAATCTTGGGAACCGCTGGTACGAATTGAAAAATTCTTTTTGTGTTGAACAGTACATTTATTGTGGAAGGCTATAGACTATTTTTTAAAAAACAAGATTGACCGAAATATTTGTTATTGCAAATTAAATGCTTGATTAATTGTTTAGTTCTATGAATTCCTAACAGATGTCGGGGTAAGTTTAGTTCTATGAATTTCTAATAGATGGTGGGGTAAGTTAACTCTTCGAGAGGGCGCTGGCCGACAGTGTCGATAGCTGCGAGAAACCATGCCCATGCTATACTGTTGTGATCAGCGAACAGATTTTCGAATGTTTTTTTTTTCGATTTTAAGTACGTAATTTGTTATTGTAGGATTTTTCTACTGTTTTTTTTTTCTTCTTTCTTCAAAGTTTGTTTTTGTTCTTGATTGAGTTGAGATAGTTACATATCTAAGTAAATAATTTGATTTTTCGTATTATTAAATTGTGATTGTTCTTTATAACGTTTTTTTGATAGCATTTTTTATTTGGCAAACACTTTAAATTGCAGGGGGAAAAAAGCGCTTCACTTTCTAAAGTGAAGTGTTACGGTAACTGACAACCCACCGAACCCTGAATTAAACACTAACTATGCGCGAAATTAGTTTTTAAAACTAAACCTACTCAGTTACGTTACGTAGTAGTTTATACGAGACCCCGACTTCAAAAGGTTATTAAAATTTAAGAGATCGTATATAATTAGTTAGGTATTTAAAATAATTCATCGTATAGTAATTTAAATCAGTGTTTATTTTATAATTCGGTGTTTAGTTTAGTTTATTTTTGTACTGGAAGCGTCTCGGAGACTTCCGACGACTGTGAAGAAAGGCTTTTTCAAATGCGTAACTATGTACGAAAAAAATTGTCTTCATCATTTGTTCAACTTTATGAAAGTTTGCTTTCTAAAAGCAAATGCACGAGTCACAAAAAAAAAAAAAAAAAAAAAAAAAAAAAAAAAAAAAAAAAAAAAACGAAATGAAATTGCTTTAAGTTTAAATTTGTAAATTTTAGAATTCTAATATTGTAAATTGTAATTTATGTTTCGCAATTAATGTCATGTAACTCGTGATAAAAGTCGAATGTTTCTTCACATGGCCCCACAATAGATGAAGATTAAAAATTCCACTAGAATGAATTTTATAATTGCTTCAGAGAATCCTTAATTCAAAATTTTCATTATCATACTCTTAATAATATATATTTTTAGTACTTTCTTTAACTATAGGTAAAGAAAGTATAAACCTTTGTTTTATGGCCTTTGTTTGTCGATGGGTTTTATATTTGTGAGGGAATCGTTTGTGAGGGAAATTGCATGAAATTTATTGTTTTTCCCTTAACTTTTCCCTAAAGACCAAACAGGATAAACCAAAGAATTGGAACTTAAGTTAGACCACCCCAAAAGAAAACCACCACTAAACAAAAAAAAAAGCATAAAAACCGGTTCACTAAGTGAGACGATATACAAAGTTAATAATGTACAAATCGATTTAAATGTGAGTATGATATTTGAAGACTTCCCTCAATTTCATCAAACCTGAACTTGATTAACATTAGACCGCCGAGGAACTATGCTGTTTCAAACAAAAAAAGACTTTTCCTTATCGGTACAGGCAGGGGCAAGGGGGGTACAGAAATTTTGGAGCCCATCACAAATGATTTTTCCTCCATACCTCCTCTTTTCACCTCTCCATATTGTTTACCCGTATATTTCACCGTTAGTTACAAAAATATTGGGCCCCCTCCAGGCCCGGGCCAACATGTGTCCCTCCCCCTCCCTGTGCACGCCCCTGGGTACAGGTGTCTTTGAGTATTTATGGAACATTGTACAAAGGAAAAACAAATCCGACGAGTTCAGAGCCTTTTCCTTTTTTTAAAGCCTGCTAATTAATATAACCCTAATTTCAAATTGAACTGGCGGCATCGTGAAATAGTAATTCCAGAATATTGATCAAACTTCAGAAATCATACACAGTTACAATGTATATTATTAAAGAATATAAATTAATTCGTGGGTGAGGGGTGCTCTGTATTCAATTCCCCCTCAATTGAACACTAAATATATTTAAAAAATGGAATATTAAATAAAGAACTTTATATTTTAGTGCCTGAATAAAGTTACTTATTAGTAAATAAAATATTAAGGTAATTGATTCAACTATCAAAGTAGCAAAATATATTTTATTTACCGCTTTGCTACGAAGTAATAAATACATTAGTAACACCTATAATAAAAAATTACCATGCGGCGCAGCATTGAGAAAATTAATTATCCATGTGCCGCGAGAATTAAATATCGTTCAAGAGAAAGCCAAAAGCTTAGGTGTGAAAATATACCGATCACAGCAACATCACGTGACCATGACGTATGAAATTTAAAGTTCCTTGGATTTCTTCAAGGCCCCTTATCAGATCCAGACCAAATTACAATGGGACCATCTGGGAAGTATACCTCTCCAAACAAACAAAAAAAAAAAAAAAATCAAATCGGTCCAGTAGTGTTGGAACAATTTGAAAACACCACATAAAAAGCCGCAATACGAAATCATAACCTCCTTTTTTGAAGTCGGTTAAAAATCAGGAACGTTTTTCGCTAAAAGCCAGTAGCCTTTCTGAAATTACCCTTGAAACTTTCTGAAGAAATGCGAAATCTCCCGTGTTAAAGCCAGTCATGTCTCTAGAACCTTCTAGAAAAATTAAGTAGGTTTAGTGTTATTGATTAGAACCTTCCAGATTTACCAAGAAGGCACCATAGAAATCAGAGCGACCACGGCCAAAGCTATGCAAGAAGGAACCAACCATATCTCTTGCCTGCAATTCCTGCCTTGCAAAGCTGTAGCTATTCATTGACTTTTTCGCTCATCATTAATAGCTTAGTCAATCTGGATATGCCGTAAGCAACCATAGGCCGATACACTTAATAAACACGCTCATTCAATCTTTAAACTGGTTGCTAAAAATATTTTCCACAACAGTGAAAAGTCTGCACGCGTGCAACTTGTAGCGATTCAGGAAACTTTTTTGTGAAGATACTTGTTTTTACGGGGAAATAGGTGAAAACGTGTGAAATCCCGAGACGTTCCACGGAAATAACCAGTAACATTTCGGAATTTTTTTACAGTGTGTCTTCTCAACTCCTGCGAGTGCTGGGAGCAATTTTCCAACCGAGTGTAACACTCTAGTTCTTTGGAATCGTTTAAGTTAATTTTTTATTGAATTTCCACTTGTCTTTCTACTCCATTTTTTTCGGAGGGGTTGGAGAGAAGTTTTATTTATGATCAGGATTTTCAAATCACGTTTAAATGCTTCTAAATATGTAAATTCCATTTCTATCTGTGATTTTACATCTATCAAAAACTTCAGATAGACGAGGAGTAAAAAACTGCAATGTAATTTGTGTTTCGGTGCGAGTCGTGATGTCCGTATTCGTAAATGTCACTGCTAATGAGTCAGTTTGCTGGTAATTGCTAATTGCTTATAAATGACAGAAGAAGAGCTGTCACTGTCGTCAAAAGCATCACTGGTGCTTGAAGCTATGTCACCTGTTGTTGCGACTAATTGTCGTACCATTCCTTTCTTTCGAGTAACTTCTATTGTTTTTTTTCTTTAATGTTCTTTCTTCCTTTTGTGTTAGTTTGGAGTCAACACCACCCATGGAGTCCGGTCGTTCTTTTTGGACCTGAAGAATTAAGACTCTGCTGTCCTCTTCATTTTTGACATTTTCCAAAGCATCTGCATGAGTAATCACATGAAGAGAGCATCCATAATTTGCTCAGAAGAATACCCTCTTGCTTTTACTTTGTCTGAAGTTTTAGAGAAAAAAAATCTGCAAATGTTTCCATTCATCATGGAGTTTTACTAATTTTTGTCAATGCAATGATCCATTCTTCTAGTAAGAATTTGTGCTTTCTGCCAGAGAACATAAACTTTTTGAATCACTAATGTTGCACTTTCTTTTTTTGTCATATTTGCAACTTTTAGATTGTAAAAAAAGACGCTTAAAGCTTGCCTGTTCGATGTGAATTTAATCATATGAATAAAAATAGGATTTATTAAAAAATATGAATAATACATTGCCTATCATGATTCAAGTGGGAAACATGAAGTGATTTTTCATATTAACTTTACAAAAGCAAATATCATGTTATGGAAAACACTAATACAGATAATTCTAAAATTTAATCATATTTCTAATTAGTGTTAAAATCATTCAAAAATTCATTTTTACCAACAAAAATAACTCGACTAAAAACTGACAGAGAAACTTTCATAAGATTGTTGTTGAAATAATTACTGCAGCAAAAATTGCGTTATGAATCGTAAATGGTGTCTGAGTCAAAAAGCTTTGATGCTTCAAAAGACGCCAGAATAAAAAGCGGGAAAGACACAGTAGGTAACAAAAAAAACCGTTTGAGTACAATAACATCTGTAACAATATATAAGTCTGTTAAAAATGCAAATTTGCTAGATTTTTTTTTAACTTGGGAAAAAGCTGAAAAAATCTATTTTTCGGTGAAAATTCGATAATTTAATGCTTGCTGAGGCATTCCTTAGACTTTACCCATTGAGCTAATATTTTGCACGTATCATTTTTTTTGTTTATTGAAGCAAAATAGGGTGGTGGGAGCTAACATTTTGCAAAGATGAAAAATAAGGGCCACCCTACTATTGAGTTATCTGGCCACTTCAGCAAATGCTTTCAAAAAACATTATGATAAACTTACTAAAAAAAGTAAAATATCAAAAATAAAACTGCAAAAGCATGTAATGAGTGTTGATCATACTTAACGGGCACATCAATTTCCCTATTCTTATTGACAACGATCGTGATCTGGACTAAAATACTTAAACACTAGTTCGTCTAGAAATATACGCACACCTTAATTAAGATATAATCAGAAATCAATTTCTCAGCTCGTCGGAAGTGGGAAGTAGTTCATGAAAAAATAAACCATGTATTCTGTAAGAGAATAAATACTTTTGTGTCTGTAAAGAAAAATAAGATATAACAACGTTTAATTGCACGAAATAGCAGATTAACCGTTGTGATATCTTATCTTCCACTTATTAAGTGTAAGACATGTCAATTAAATAATCTTTATATAATGAAGCATAGCTATTTGGCGAAACTAAAACAAATGTTCAGTCATTTTGTTTCCATCATAAAACTCTTGAGAAACTTTCATGCATACAATTGATTTATCATTAGAAGAACGAAAACAAAAGAAAATTAATATGCATTTTTGAGCCAAGTACGCTTTCCACTTACCTGAAAATTAATTGTGCCACTTCCATCGTGATCGAAAGCTTTGAATACATAATGGGCATATTGACTGGCATCTGGGGAAAAAAAGGAAAACAAATAACGAATATTCTGTCAAACGTATTACTTACTAACTCATTAATAGTATTTTTAAAAATAATTTCTGAAATTTGGAATGAATTCCATTAGTTTAGATGATCTGCACGTAAGTGTTATTCTTTTAAATCAAATCAAATAAATTACAGAATAAAACTGATTGTACAACAGAAGCTCCTTTCTTCACCTAAATGCATCCGTATGACATCTAATTGTTGACAAAAGGTTTAGAAGTGCTGTGTCGTCCGCTTGTTCACAAACATCTACTTGAGTTTAGTTTGGTTTACTATTTTGAGCCTTCTTCTAATAGACTTAAAGCTTTCTAAAATCATAATTGAACTCACCTTATGACCAATCGAGGAAAACAATAATGTTTTTTATCTTATACAGTAGTAATAATTGAACATGGCAAGTCTTTATTTCTTGGTAGACACAAGATTGCATGCATAACGTGTCAGTTGTTTCATGAATTTTGTCAAACAACATTAACAACAAACAGTTGTACCTTGCGGTATGTCCAACAAAAATTCAGAACTAAAGTTATTGAATTAATCCGTTCAAGAATTGAGAGTTATTAACAAGATTTTGTATTCTTATTTTTGCTGTTATAATGTAACGAAAATAATAAATGGTTAAAACTAGTTTCATCTTGTGCATAGCTAATTTAATAGAACAGTGGAATATTATGATATTTGCCATGATTGTTTGTTAATATTACTGTTGATTAGTGAGCTTATGAATATAAAGACTGTCTTTGCATCCAAAAACTCACATTTAAAATGGTGTTCCTTGAAACTCCGAAGCTTGTAAGATAAATAAATACCTTTGTGCTGAACAGTAAGTAAGACAAAACAACATAGAAGAAGCACAAATTTGTAAATTACAGCAGACACGTGTTTCGGCGTTACAGGGAACGCCTTTTTCAATGCAAAAAATAGTGAGCATATGGATGAAAAGACATTCGACAAAAGCCAAGAGCAGATAAGCATGCAGCTTAAAAGATAAAAACAGCGGATTAGCCAAACACCAATGACAAAGTTATAAACCGATCAGGAACCAATAGGAATGCAAGCAAAGGCCAAGAGCTTTCTCTTAGGTTCGAACCCAGAAAGAAAGAATTCAATTGGACAAAGATTAAGCCGAAGCTTTAACAAAAAGAAAAGAAATTGTCAGTAACCGTGAACCGCAAGAAAGGAAAAGCTGAATGGAAAACCATGAAATAAAATAAACAGAAACAAAAAAATTCGAAAAAAGGAAAAATAAAGATAAATAGAATTGGGGGGGGGGGTGCCAATCAAGACAAAAAGGTAAAAATAAACAAAGGAAGATCGATATATATATATATATATATATATATATATATATATATATATATATATATATATATATATATATATATATATATATATATATATACAAAAAAAAGGGGGGGAATGGGGAAAGGACCGTATTAAAGATATGGAAGCCAAATGTTAGAAAAATATGGAACTGCACTAAGATCATTAACTAAGTTAGAACTGTTCCTCAAAATATGAAAGGATTCCCAAAAGTCAAGATCTGATGAATTGGGGCATTTTTGGATAATCTGATAAGAGTTAAAATCAAAAGAGTGATTCGAATCCCAACAGTGTTGAGCAATACTAGACTTATTTAATTGTTGTTTTTTCACATAATTTTGATGCTCTTTCAAGCGAATTTTTAAAGCACGCCGAGTCTGTCCAATATAGGCAAGTTTACAACTACAATTAATTCTATAAATTCCACAACAATTAAGAGGGTGAATAGGATCTTTAAGAGAAGAGAATGAAAGTTTATTAATAGGAGAGAACACCACCTGGAATTGGAAACGCTTTAGAATCTTAGCAACCTGATAGCTTACAGATGGAAAGAATGGCAAAACAACCAAATTCTTTCTGATGAAGGTTCGGTTAAGAACATTAGTTTTGGATTTCTTTGAAAGTTTTTTATAAATGGAATCAATCAAAGTTGGCGGATAGTCTCTATCAATTGCCACAGCTTTAAGATAATTAAGTTCCACTTTGAGAAGTTCCGACGAAGAACAAATATTAATTGCGCGATAAACAAAAGAATTGAAAGCAGAATATTTTTGATTTGGAGGATGAGACGATAGTCTATGAGGAGGTAAAGAAACAGCAAAAGGTTTGCGATAAACAGTAGTTTCAAAACCAATTTCAGTACGAGAAACAAGTACATCAAGAAATGAAATGCAATTATTCCGTTCTTTCTCACAAGAAAACTGAATATGAGGATCAATGGAGTTTAAAATAGATAAAACCTCATCACCCTCAAACTGATTCTGGTTCATTAGAACAAAACAATCATCAACATACCGAACATAAAATTGAAACTGCAGTTTTTGGAACAGCTTAACCTCAAAATAATGCATGTAAATATCACTAAGAATGGGGCTAAGTGGGTTTCCCATAGCCAGACCATCTAACATAATATAAAATTTCCCATTAAAAACAAAAGAACATTGCTTAAGACAAGTACGGGTAAGGAAAATTAAATCCTCAATTTCCGTATTGGTGAAATGAAATTCAGAAAGTCTTCTACGAAGGCATAACAATGAACCCTCGACGGGAACGTTCGTAAATAAAGAGTTAACATCAAAAGAAGCCATAAAAGAATTATTTGGAACGAAACTATGAATTTTTTTAACAAACTCAACAGAATTTTTAATAGTAAATAAATTGTGACTTCTAAGGGGAGAAAACACAGAGACTAAATATTTTGCAAGTTTGTACGAAGCCGTACCAATATTGGAAACAATCGGCCTGAAAGGAATACCAGCTTTATGCACCTTAGGTAAAGCATAAAATCTAGCACAATTAGCAATAGATGGAACAACAGAACGTTTAACATTTGAAGGAATAGACTTAACAGACTTGACAGCAGATGAAATAGTTTTTAACTCTTTATCACTGGGATCTTTAGAAATTTCAACATATGGCCCAGAAGAAATCAAATCATTAGTTTTATCAACATAAGATGATTTGTCAAGAACAACAATTTGGCTACCCTTGTCAGCTTTGGTAACAACCAGATCAGAATTCGAAACTAAGTCTTTAACAGAACGGCTTACAGTATTAGCAAATACAGGTTTAGAAATTTTCGAGTTAAAGTCAATATTAGAAGCTATAAGATGCCGAATTGAATCTTTTTGAGAGGAAGTTAAGGCACTAAATTTAAAAGCTTTCTCAACAGGAGCAATAAGCTTTGAAAAAAAAGGATTAACACTCACAGCAAAATTATCATTACATTTTAGAGCCTCTGTTTGAGAATTACTTAATGGAACGCTAGAAAGATTAACAACAACATTCTTATTAACAGGTAAATTATCAAGAGGAACGACATGAGAAGATTTACAAAGCATAGCTAATTTCTTTTTCAAAACAATTTGATGTTTATCAGAGGAACGAAGGGTTCTAGACCAAGAATTTCTGTCAATAATGTTAAAGTTGGGAATGGAATTAGAAACCGAAAGATGTAAATCATAAAGTTCACGTTCAATAAACGATAAATGTTTCCTAGTTTCCTGGATCGAAGCTCTGAGTAAAGCCAATTTCGACCGAAAGATTACTTTGTCAATTTTGACAGAACGTGGTAAATTACATTTCAAAGAAATAAACTTCGGAATAATTTTCTTGCGCCTACACTCTTGAAGAAATTTTAAATGGTTCAAAAAACGAAATTTCTTAATCCGAAGATTGGCAAACCTATTGATTTGAGACATAATCAAAAGCAAAAACAAAACCGAATGAGAATAAACAACATCAAACAATAACAGAATGAATAAGAAACAAGAAGTGAAAAGTCACGATCAAAATATAACAAACAAAAATTCCAAAAACAAAACAAAATCAAATTGCATAAAAGGCGGAAAATGTAAACGTAAGGCCCGTTTAAGCCACAAATAAGATAAATAAATACCTTTGTGCTGAACACTATTTTTTGCATTGAAAAAGGCGTTCCCTATAACGCCGAAACACGTGTCTGCTGTAATTTACAAATTTGTGCTTCTTCTACGTTGTTTTGTCTTACTTTTCCGAAGCTTGTATCTACAATAATCCAGTTTTATGCTATATGACGTTGGATGTTTCCTTTTCCACCTTATATTGGTTTTATCCGTCAAAACAGACCAGTGTGCTGAATGACAGCAAACTTCAGTCAGCTAGCCCTCCGCTTTAGCGTATGCTCTTAGTGTAATTTTTTTTTTGTTTTTTAAATGGGCCAAAATACTCTTGACGTGTTTCTGAAATAGACGATTAAATGGCAGTACAATTCGTTGAGTGATGCATTGCCAAGGACCATTTCCCCAAATAAAAGATTATTCGTATAACCGAAGACCGGATGATAGGATGTTCTTAGTGCCTCAAATTTCGCTCCTTTTCCTTAAAATGTGTTTCGGCAAAGATTCATGTTATTTCATAATAGTTTAGTGAATGTACGTAAAAAACGTTTTCAGCATTCATGCAGTAAAGTAACCAGGTATTTGTAAATCGCTTATAATTAATTCTCTATCCTTTGATATGAAAGAACATAATATAAATAAATTAAGTATTCATGAAACTAGGATTTTTTTTTCCTCCACAAAGAATTCTAATACTGTTAAGAGGCGAAATGAACTAACCTCCTTGGGGAAAAAACTGTGCGTAGACATCTTTGAATGTGGATTCGTTGACAATCCCAGTTGGACAGGCCTGAAAAAAATATAAAACAACTCATTGTCTTACCTTTAAGAAGAGCTGTGTTATTTTTCACTAAACAAGTTATAATGTCTTGCAACTTCCGTAGTAATGAAGTAAACATAAACAGAAAAAAAGGTTTGAATTTTATTTCGATAATAAACTTGTGTTTTATGTAAATGTTTTCCAACTTATCGCGAAATATATAGATACCACTCAATGGATAGGCTAAGATTTCAATTTCAAAACACGAAAAAGGAGGGATTTTTTTATTGTATATTTTGCTGGATAAACTGAGTTCTACGCATAGTAACAACCCGCAAAGAATGAATGTAATTTTGAAGATTGCAAGCTGAAAATTGGATGTTTTATTCATATGCAAGTGAAAAATTTGCTATGAAAAGAAGAGTATCTGATATAAATCAAGATAAATAAAGTAATATATTATATACTGGAGTTGAAGTAGCTTGAAAAATATTTTTAAAACTCTGTTTATACTAGGCGCTTACATTTTTTATTGCTTGTAGTGTGAGCACTTTTGAATTACATTTTTTTTATGCTAATCGCAATTTGTTGATCATGACATTATTTAGTTTCTATGCAGTTATTCTTTGTAAAATAGATCATCAAGATTTTAGATTTAATAAAACATGTAAATAAGCTCTAGCGTTTGTGTAAACCTTATGCAAAATAATATTATTTTAGAGAACAATAATTTTAAATTATATAGAGTGGTGTGAAAGTGGGCCTACTCTCGTTTTTTTTTTTTTTTTTTTTTTTTTTTTTTTTTAACAACATTATGATGTTAATGAAAACGACAGTACTTGCAGAAATGAGTTTTCGCGATGTTCAAAGAAACGCATTTTGGATTCGATACTAATAATAGGAAAATGTCTGAATTAGACGTTTTTTTTCGCGCTTTTTTTCCAGCGGAAACCAAATAAGCGAGCTCGTACAGTAAAACTAATGTACAATAAATTAAAAAAATGCCAAAAAAAAGAGAAAAAAATAAAAAAATAAATATTAGAAATTAAGATAATTTTTATGTAAAAGCTAAAGCTCAATGAAGTTCTTGCGTATCAATCAGTTCTGAATAAATATTTTTATATGAAGCTCATACTATAGTTGCAATGGCAAGTTGCAATTCCCTGGCTTACACATCAATAAGTAAAATGTTTTTAATTCATACGTCTAAAATGTTGTTAATCCTTTATTTTACTGAAGCAATGAAGAAAAAAAATCCAACTTAAATTAAACTGGGTAATTAAGAGAAAAGTTTTTATATTTTAATATGTATAATTGTATTCGATTTTAATACTTTCTTTGAAAAATCAATTATATGAGCAATCTTCAATTGAATTTTTAGCTAATTTTTTTCTTAATAATAATAAAGCTATGAGTATTAAAAACAATTCCGAGGTATTTTTATACTTTAAGTAAAAGTTAATATCATATGTAACCAATAACAAACATTATCTCCCAGAAGTGATATATGAACTTTAAAATTGAGAATATTAGTACGTACATTGCATGATAGCCTCAATTACATCAAGTAATTGCTCAAGACCTTATACACAAACACAAACCTTGTTCACTGCTTTAGTTGACCATTCAGAGCATGCGCATTGAAAACTAGGATTACTATTCTAAGTTGATTTTGGCTCAGTCCGGGTAATTGGAAACTTCATTGTTTTGCATTAACACCATTCCCAGAGAAACGGAAATCGCTAGAATTAGCTGTATCACTATATTAAAACTAATACTATTGAGTTAGAATGGAAGCACCATATTGAAAGCAGCAAGTCCGTAGTTTTTCCCGTAATGTAATATAATCAATTTGCTGGTATTAAAATGTCCTATATATATATATATATATATATATATATATATATATATATATATATATATATATATATATATATATATATATATATATTAAACAACTAAAATAAAATCATTAATTGATAATATTTTTTTTTATTACGAATAGTAAATTATTTACTGCAGCATATGATTTCCTCGGAAAATGTATATTTCAGTTCAAAATTCAAAAATATTTTTTGTCCCTGCTAACAAAAGTGCAAAGAATATTTAAGGAAATTTACAGGAATGTATCTTATTTACACGATTTAAAAAACAAAAAATTATTAAATAAAAACAAAAAACCCGACTGCTTAAAAACGTAACTGCGTAAATTTGAATGAGCCCCGACTGTTGATCCTTCTATTCTGCTTTTGAATTTATGATTTATCTTTTCTGTGTACGGTTATATATATACATACTTACTACGGTTATATATATACATACTTATTACATTCTAAACTACTGGGCTTATACATTTTTCTTTTTGGTTGTTTTGGTTTTTACGCAGTCGGGTTTTTTGTTTTTATTTAATATTTTTTTATTTTACACTTTTTAGTTAATTTTCATCGACTTAGTCATTATGATTACAGGACGGTACATTTCGCAACCTTGTCATTTCATTGAGAGAGTTTGTATCGTGAAGTTTATTAAGTAACTTGCGGTGAGTCTTAACTACTGATAATCATTCCCTCTAGGAACCTAACTAGGCTTAAAGCTACATGTGCTTGACCTTCGGCAAAAATGCGCGAACTTAAGTCAACCACAGCACAGCTATATAAACAGCCATGATGATGCGAAATCAGAAACGTCGTCATACAAATCTTTCTCGCTAAACTAAAAAAGCCTGTCAAGAAAGTGGACGTCGCGAAACTCAGTCCCTTGAATGAAGGCAAAATCAAATGCAGCATGTTAGAGATGAAAATCGTATTAGCAGACTTTCTTTCTTTTGGGGGCTTATTGCACGGGTTTATTTTGATGAGGACTACAATCTGAGTGTCTTGCCTTCATTACGCATTTTTTTTATTACAGTACAGAATACATATAAAGAACACATGAAAAAATTTACATCAGAAAGAGGGGAAAGTACATCCGGGTCGAGGATGCCTTGACCCACCGCCTCAAGTGGAGAAGCAATCGCTTAGACCACTCGGCCATTTAGACCACCAATTAGTGGACTTAGTAAACAAAAAAAATCAGGCAGCGAAAACTACCTCCATTTGTCGCACGCAGGTAGCGTGCGACACAGTGTGCAACACCCAACGTGCGCCGATCCCGAACTGACAAAATATGGCAATTGGTTGTTGATATGGTGAATTTTGATTACTGTCATGTGTTTAGTGACACTCCCAAGGTTAAGACAAATTGATTGACGTAAGAATTGCCAAAATTGGGCTAGGCGTTAAGCCTGTAGAACGCCACATAGGAACAGGCATATATACATGGACTGATAAACATATTAACCGTCCTTTGCGTCGCGCACGCTTAGTCGGGTAAAAAAATGTAAGTAAAGCGGTCTTTGAGACCTCACGTACCCTGTTACGTCCTACTTTTTCACCTCCCTTGTTACGGGTTAAGGGGGTCCGGGACACATTTTGAAATTTTTTTTATTATGTACTTTAGAGTTTTGAAATTTTTTGCACTGATTCACCACTTATTTAATAAGCAAAATCATAACGTATATATGACAAAAAAAAAATTTTATTTAAATTTAACTAGGTTTTTTTTAAAAAATGAGGTTGCTTTAAATTGCTATAACTCAAAATATTCTTGATCAATTTTCAATTTTTTTAAAATAAACTACGCACAAATATCTAAGCTTAAATTTTTATTCGGCGATTTTAAAAATATTGATTCAATAAAAAATAAAAAACATTTGAAGAAAAATTTCGAAAAATTAGAAGATACTTTTTAAAAAAAAATCATAATTTTTGCAGTAAACATTTTTCTTTTAATGCTTCGAATAAAAATTAAAGCAAACTGTTTGAAAAAAAATGCTCCAAGTTTCATTATTTTATCTTTATCGGTTCTTGACTTATAAGAGTTTGAATGCAAGTAATCGGGAAAAATTGCATGATGGAGAAAAACGCGTTTTAAGTTTTAAAGTTAAGTACACATTAGTTAGCTGCATGCAACAAAAATAATTATATTTTTCATTCTATTTAAGACAGAAACCAGATTCAAACGTCCTTTTAAGCAGAATAAAACGGAAATTTTTTTCACATGATAAAAAGAAATTGTAAAATTTGACGATTTTTGTGTCCCAGACCCCCTTAAGTTGGCTAAGTAAAACTATACTGTCAATTCAAACAGCGTTTAAAGAAGTTATAATTTGAATATGTTGTAGTACTTATTCATAAATTACTTTCTTCATTTTTTGGCCAAAGTTCTAAGAATAATCTGAATGAACTGATTTGAAACAAAGCAACAACAAATAATATATCGCTCGTTTGGAAAAAGAGTGCCACAATACGAAATTTTTATTATCATTTTTTTTTTTTTTTTTTGCTTAAAGGCCTTCAAAGGAACTTATCTTCGTTAGAAAATAATTACAGATTTTTTGTTTTAATATTAACTATACTTTTCTTAATGCAAATGGCCTGAGTTCAACTCAAACGCTTCTCCTGTAAAATTTCATTTTTTCGTGTTGTGACGCTCTTCTTCCAAATGAGCGATATATTTGCAAAATACAGAGCAAAATGGCATTATATTTAATTTTATATGAAAGTTACTAGAAAACTTAACAGTTTAATTTTAGAAGATTAAATAGCTCATAGTCAAGAGATTAACTCAATCGCAATTGTTGATAGCAATTGTTGTTGAATATCTGATTTTTTTTTCTTTTTAAGATTTTGAGAGTTCGTTGAACAAGTATTACCGCTATTTTTAGTTATTGGTAAAGCACTCTTTTCATCTTTTTTCATAATCTAAATATATAGTTTTTCGTGTTTAAGAATAAGATCTTGCTATAAACAAAGTTTTTTTTTTTAATTTTGTATGAAATAAGAGTGACGGGCTTAACTTGTACTGTACATACAAGCGTTTTTTAGTAATTCAATAAAACTGTCAACATGCTGTTAGATCAAAACCATTTGCTTTCCATGAAGATATAAACCGCGGAGAGTTTCTAAATAAAACAGATGTCCCTTAAGTCGTAGCAAAGTTTAAAAGCTCATGAAAATAACCTATGAGAAAGTAATGAGGCACTAGTGGCTAATTTTAACCAGCTCATAAGTCGCGTCCCTAAATTTCGATTCCCCCCCCCCCTTCGATGCTTAGCTAGGTGTAAGTTGAGTAAAGAAGCACGAAGTTTTGAAAGTAGATCAAATCGTGATAAAACTGAATGATGTCTGAAGAAATATATTTTATCTGTTGAATGTAACATGTTAGTTACAGAAAATGCTTTACATTTACCGAAAGTACTCTACGCTTGGTATTTTTATGTAATCTTTGTTTTATCCGTTGTAGAAATGTTTGTTTTTTGATTTAGGGCATAACTAAACGTGTGAAATCACGTAGTATTTCACACGCTATATATATATATATATATATATATATATATATATATATATATATATATATATATATATATATATATATATTAGGGTGGTCCTTATTTATATGGGAAAAAAAAATTTTCGGAATTCAACAAGTGACGCCCCCTAGTTTTGTGACAAAATAATAAAAAGTAACGTGTGCAAAATTTGAACTCGATCGGTCAATAATAACACGTGCCCCTAGGCCGTTGAACTTGAACACTTTTGATAATTTTCCCACAAATCTTCCGAGTTTTTAATTCAGACCCAGTACGTCGTTTCTCCTAGGTTTGAAAAAAATTTTTACAGTGAGGTAGCACTAAAATTAACCTTTTTAATTACTTTATATCATCTAAAGATTTTACTTTGAATAAGAATGAAATAATGTTTTAGAAACTTTCCTTAATCGTACGCGTTTCTCAATGTATCTCGATAGTGTGTATTTTTTTCCGATAGTCTTGGACGGTCTGTAAAATAAATTGCTTTGTGACTCATATTTGGTAAATTAGTTGTGAAATTCTTCGATTAATATTGTGCTCCTCTTTCAGTTATATCATTCACAATTTTCAGTATTTTAACAATCTCTCTTCCCTTTAAATAGCTAAAACATTTTTCCGTGAATCAGGATCAAATAGGAAAAAAATCTTTTAGTATTTGCAACTTATCAAACAATTTTATTGACTCGTAATTGATTCTGTAAAGAGGAAGATCTTTACTAAGAAAGTATTCTAAATCATCTACTGTTATCTGAAATTTGTTAAACAGTCATCAGACACGTCTTCCTTATCACAAGCATTTTTTGGACTAGTCTTTTCCTATCTTCAAAGTTAATTCCTTCATCCAATACGGACAAAGCTACTAGTTGATCCCCTAAATACCATAAGTGATTTATGAATGTTCCAATCAGTGCTTCTGCTGCATGTTTGTCGTCATTTTGTACGCTGCTAGTTTTTCAGACATATTATATTATTCAAAGAAGCCTCAATTGGGTTGCTGCGAAAAACCATATCTTCATACAGCATTTAATTGTAAAAGAGCTTTGTAAAACAGCATTGAAGAGCTTTCTTTTCATGTAAGGTCAATTTAAATTGTTTCCTAAATATAAAAAATTTCAAACAAAAATTCATTTTGCCACCCAATTGGCTCAGAGATAAGCTCCAAGTTGCCGAAAGGAGCCCTGTAGGAGGAAATTCACCAGGAAATATTATTACAAGTTATGAGAATTCTCTGTAATCTTTCACAATTCCGCTTTTTACGAACAATAATATGTCATCCACTTCGTCTTTTAGAATATAAGTGGTATGTGTACTTGATTGAAATTTTATAAGTTCTGAATGATGGAGATCTTTCCACAAAATTTTGAAGCGCTTAAATAATTGAATATCTGATCTAGAACTAAGAAAGGCAAGAACTTCTTTAAGGACACACTCTGCAGTACGATTTCAAGTGATGATGATGGCAATCCAAATGTAATATATCACCGTTCAGTTTTTGCTGTAAAAAATTGCATGCACAATTTATACGGTTAGTATTGCAAGTCATTATATCAAACACTACATCTAGAACAATTAGCAATAAAGAGTTATCATCTAAGATATCATATACAACTGAAGAAATATTTTAGGAATTCCGAGTAGCTGTTCAATGTTAGGACCTGAAGCTATCACGGTAATCCTGTAGGCATTCTTTTTTCAGTTACATCTGGATGTAGCTTAGTATCCCAGTGAATAACTACAAAATCTAATTTTAAATTTATGAAATTTAATTTTACCTCTCGAAGATTTTCTTTTGCTCTCTCTTAAGGAATGTACGATTGATCACTAGGTCATTTGGATTTAAATTTACTGCATCTACATAGGCTGTAAATAAGTGAACAACATCTTTATTCCTAATATGGCATTTGTCTAACAGTGATGAAAGGCGAGCAGATATCAATAGTTGTCAAGCTTTTTTGCATTGTGGTAGATCAGCTGTAGAAAACAAAAGTTCAACAGGTTAAGATAGATACCAATTTCGGTTTCTAAATCTTGTGAATCACAAGAATTTGACAATAATAAAGGACTATGTACTGAAATAGAAGAAAATTAATCTTAAGTATAGATTTCTACATTGTTCCGATCTGGATATTTTTTTTTAATTTATATTTTAGCTATGGAAAATACAGACTATTTTTATGTTAGCAGTAATCGAGGATTTTTCGAAATTTATATTTTAAAAATAAAAAATTGCATAAGCATTTAGGTATTTTTATAACTAAAGAACAGCGAATTAAAATATAATTACAGTTACTTATATTTATAGCATTGAAACCTTGCGACTCTATTTGACACACCTATTACATACACAGGGAATTTTGTAAATCAGCACACCCAAAGCCTGGAGGAGGCAATTTGTTGCTGTCAAAGATCGTTCATTAAGGGCCTAGGTCATACATTAATAGACTATAGAATCCCTTGTGTCCATCTTGATGGGAAGAAACGTTCCCCTGCCGCTTGGTTGGAACAAGTTATTCTCTGTAACATGTTAAATTTTACAGAATGAAAGTGAGAAAATGGTCGATCTGGAAGTAGCAGCACCTATTGAGGTTCAAAATTACTTTAAATGTAAAACGTTAGAATATTTTTACATAAAAATGAGAAAATCCGCAATTTTTTCTTCGAAACTCAAAAAAGGGGGCCCTAGGGGCACGTGTTAATATTCATGGATTGACTTTAAATTTTGCATGGATTATTTATTTGTACAATGGAACAAATTGAGGGGGCGTCGCGTAAAATATCTGCAACTTCAAAAATAAGGACCACCCTAATATATATATATATATATATATATATATATATATATATATATATATATATATATATATATATATATATATATATATATATATATATATATATATATCGTGTCACGATGTTTGTTCGGGGTAAACTCCGAAACTACTCAACGGATTTTTATCAAATTTTATACCTATGTGTCATTTGATCCAACTTAAAAGATAGGATAGTTTTTATAATTTTTTATTGCAAATTTAATATCAATTATACAATAATAGTGTGAATTAATTGTTTAGTTCTAAAAATTCTTAATAGATGGGGGTGTAAGTTAATTAATCGATATAACTCTAACATCATACGACTTACTGCTAAAAACACTATTATAAAAAAAACTCAGAAATGTTGCTTAGAATTTCATTATAACGTTTCAGGATATTACAGGTTATTATTCACTTCCGGAGAAAATCAACTATATTTTTCAAAACGTTTCCTTGAATTGCTACAAATTGCAGATTTCACACCGCTGTGAAAAATAATTTTCTCCACCAGTATCAAGATTAACTAAATTTATTTAATAGGTGTATCGGTTTCAGATTGACTCAGCAGCCAATGAGAGCGGAAAGATATATGGCTCACGAAGCGTTGCAAGAATTGCAGAGGAGGTATGTTCGAGTTACATGATTGAGAGTCTGTCTTCGCGTTGACGATGCGTGCATTAATGCTTTGAGAGCTTTCTTAGAAAAGCAGGACGGTTCCAGGCTATTATATAAAACCTACGTTAGGCTTCTCTGAAGGTGCCAGAATCATAACTGTTGTTAACCAAGAAGACTACTAAATTCTTCAAAAATATTCCAGGTTAATTTCTGGAAGGTTAATGAATTTAAGCGGAAAACAATTATTTTCTTTCTTTTTTCCCCCAAGAGATTTTTAATATTATAAATTCTTGCAAAGATACGTTCGCAACAGAAAACTGCAGTGACAATTGCATCGTCAGGCATTGCTGCTACTTTTTTTTAGATGGTAGATGAACAGCACATTCAGCTTTAAAGGTGCCTATTATACATTCATAACAAACAAAACGCAATGTGTAACATTGTTCCATTAAAGAAAAAAAAAAGTACGCGGAATGGTTGTAGTGTTGCAAGAAAGTGAAATTATAATTTAGGATAAGTGTACTATGGCTCATGAGTAAAAGCATTCATTCGAAGCACATCATAGGATTATGCAAGATTTGAACGGCAACGATAAACTTTTAGGCGAAATTGTCTGAATACTGTCTGGGGACTTCTGGCAGACATTACCAGTTATTCCGATGAAATCAACGCATGTTTAAAACAATCGTTTTTTTAGCATGATATCGACATAATGCGATTGGCAATGAACATGCGGGTATAAACGAAAAGTGATCTAATCGCACATGTATTTTTTAAGCAATTGCTGGTTATTGGAAACGGTGAAATTGAACTGTATCAAAATATACAGTACAACAAATAGCCAGACAATTTCTACACTGCCTTTGAGACGGAAAGTGAACTAATTAAGACTCTATTCCCAGATAAATTTAATTTTTTTATCATAATTGCCCCTGTAATCGCGCTGGTTTTGTGGCAAAAAATGTTGATTCATACGCAAATAAATTTTAGATACAACAGTTGTTTCCCGGTAATTTGAAGTCATTTAAATCAATCGATAGAATTGTGGATGAGAACGAATCCGTTCAGTTTCGAACTGAATTTTAAATTCTCTGAATATACTAGGAATGACACCACACAATCTCCAGTTAAAAATTTGTTTAACAATTAATCTTCTCCAAAATTTTAACCTATCTAGATTTTGCAAATATACACGTATAGTTATCAAAAGGATCACCGGAAATGTTCTTGAAGCAACAATTTAGAGGGGAAGTTTAAATGAGAAATCATCCTGCTGCCGTGCATTGCATTAATATCGCAAGAATCTTCAATACAGTTCAGAAGGCTTCATTTTCCGCTTCGCTTATCTTTCGCGATAACCAAAAATATGTTTAACCAAAAATTCGGTTTGAACATGGAAAATAGTTTTTCTCCCATGGGCAACTACATGTCACCTGCTCACGAATGGAAAACCGTCAAATCTATTCGTGTTCGCAAAATACAGATTTCCCAAAAATGTTGTGAACAAATTAGAAAGAAATTATTTATAACAAACTATAGATAAATCTGAGATAAATAAAATGTAGTGTACATTCTAAAAGTGTATGTTGGTTTATGCAAAATTTCTACGTTCCGATATTTTACAATCAGTTTCGATATTTACTATAACTTTCAAGTTATTTTGCTTTGATTTATGGCAGAAGTCATACTTGCAAAATTTACTCAGCGTAAGTATAGTTCTTTTGCCATTGAAAATTTATTTAGTACTTACTAAATTTAATAAGAACTTCTTTCAGCCTATAACGCTAATTATCAATCTCATATGATATGTTTTAAAATTGGCTAGACTATTTTAAGCTTTACTAAAAATATTAATTAGATTTTATCAACATACTGAGAAAAAGAATATTTAATTCAACTACTTCGCCACAGCAACGCGTGGCTGGGTTAGCTAGTATATATATATATATATATATATATATATATATATATATATATATATATATATATATATATATATATATATATATATATATATATATATATATATATATATATATATATAAATTTATTTATTTAACTGTGTTGCGAAAACAACTTTTTACAGCTACTCGTGAAGTTTGGAACAATGTTCTTTAATGCGATTTTTTTATGCAGCCCCTGCGAAGTAAGAGCCGGAGTCGGACTCTTTTAAGGAAAGGAGTCGGGGTAGAAGGTTTCGAAATTTCTGGAGTTGCACTCGAAGCCCTGGTTAAGGACTCGAAGGGAAAATAAACGACTCCGAGTGTTTTGGAATTTTATATCTTTCAGCTCCCGATCTGACTCCAAATCCGTTTCGCCAAAGTCAGTCCGGCTGACCGTATGAATGCGACTCCGACTTAGCAGCCCCATGATATGCAAAAAATAATTCGGTATGATTCTTCACTGAAGATCTGTAATGTATTTGGTTTGTAACATGCGACGCTCCAAAAAAAAAAGTTTACATACTTTTTTTAAGTGCGTAATTTTTTTTTCTACATAGGGCTTATAGGAGTGAAGCTAATACTCTGGTCTTACAACAAAATATAGGTGAAACAATTGTTTTGAAGAAACTAGAAAATAAATATATTTTTTAAAATTTTGTAACTAATTAACTAATTCAAGAGGGAGTACCTCCATCAGTCTCCCTCCTTGCATCAATTGTTCATGCTTTTCAACTCCTTTCCTCTATAGTCCTTCAGATGATTATTAACTGTACCGTAAAATGGTACAACAATGGGCCACTTTTTGATGTTTTCAATGAACATTCCGTGTATATCTTTGATTTAGAGATTTGAGGACTTTAGCAATGTATACATCTATACATCTCTTCTTTCGAATGAAATGTTTAAAAAATAATCTAAGTTGGAAAGAAGAGGAATATTTTCCCAGTGGGCCCATAGTTGTACCCCTATCGGGACAACTATGGGCCACCTCATTTTAACCTAGAAAACGCAGTAAAAATTGATCTGGCCTGTTGTTGTCTGAGACTACAAATTGTCCTCTGCTTGAAACGGTAAAAAGAATTTTTTATTCCATCATTTACCTTTTTTTCAGTTTTTTAAGACAGAATCATCACGTGTCGTTTGAGTGATTAATAAAGTTCAACATGGTAAACGTAGGTATTGTTCTTTATTATCTGCCTGTGTTTTGACATAAAAACATTTTAAAACTAGAAAAATCTCACCAACTAAAGGCTAGGTACTTATACATAGGTTTCAGAAAATACATAGGTATGACAAAAAAAAAAAAAAAGGTACAGGAACAAGGTACGGATAAAATTAATAAAAGTTCCGAGTAATCAGTGGCTAGTTCTCATCAAGTTATGATTGTCGATTCTATTGATGATTTTGTAAAGGTGACACTTATTACTTTGCATAAAAAGTGGATGGCAGAAAAGAAAATCTACTTCGGTAAACGTTCTAAAGTCATCGCCACAGAAAAAGGACATAGAACAGATAAAGTCACAAAGGAAGGAGCAAAAAACAACACAAATGTTATTGCAATACTTGCCATAGAGATAAAGTGCAAAGCATGATTTAGTGTATGAAATGCTATCTGTGGGCTCATCAAAACTGCACTAAGTTTGCCCAAAGCAAAGGAAATACTTTTACAAATCCTGTAAACTGACTGTACGGTTAAAATGCACGTTATTATATCATTTACTGTTACGGTCAATTTAAGAAGCGTATGGTTCAATATAGGCGCATATATTTCCAAATCGGACTTTTGCAACTTCGTCAAAAATAATTAAAAAAAAAAAATTATCGTCATATTTACGGAAAATGTAAGTGCCTATGGCGGTTCCTAATTAAATCTGGCATCAGATGCGCAATTTTTTATTTATTTATTTTTTTTTTCGTTTCACATTTAGCGAGACAGGCCTCTTGTTCTTAGGGGGTCCAATATAAACTATCTTTCCCTACTTAACAAATATAACCCCATTTAATTGAAAATAGTAAACGTGCGAACACTTTTGGGAGCCACTGTATACATACAAACATATCTATATATAGAGATAAGTTTAAATATATTTGAAATGCTTTAATTTTTCCTTCTTAATTATTCTTTTTATTTCATAGCTTCCTGTTCTATGATTGTTTAATAAACATCCATAATGCAAAGCTAATATAGAAATGCTAAACTTTTGACATTTAAAGTAAAATATATTAAAGAAATACGACGCATTCAGAATGATTAGATTATTATTATTGTTTTTCAATTTTTAATTTTTTTTCCGCAATATATATTGCTTTTGAGATATCTTAAACGCGTGTCTCGTTAAGAAATTAATATTTCATATAATAAGAATTCCAACAAAATATGTTCGGATAAAGCTTTCATTAAAGAGTTCAGTTGATTAAAAATTTAGCACCATAAAAGCTAAAGTTTCATTGCACTATTTTTCTTTAACTCAGGAAAATGATTAAATTTTCTTACATCGTTGGTTTTAAAATCAAAGATGGATTCGTTTGGTACAACAAAATATGTTTTGCTTCATTTTATGACATAATTAAATTTCTTTGAAAAAATGTCGGCGATATGAAAACTGAAATCTTCAAAAGGAACTGCGAGGAAAAATTATTTGACGGGTATGAAAATAATTAAATGATTAATTAAACTAGATTTTTAAGTATTTTTCTCTTGCATTTGTGCAATTTATACGTTCTTTCTTTTGCTTAGTCTTTTTCGAAAAAGTAATCATTGTTCACATTTAAATTACAATTTTTTATACACATTTTTTAAACTTATAACTAAAGAAAATCAGTGTTTGAGGTAATTTAATTATAGAGCGTTTTTTTCCTAAATCTTACTACAAATGCTATGATCATTTTGAATATTAATGTTTTTGAGTTGAAAAAGCTGAGGCGATCAAAATAATTGGTTTCTTTTTACTAATGAAAAGGTAGGGATAACAATAAATTAGCATACCTTTTTTGTTGCTTAAAAATAAAAAAGTAGGTAGTTGTGAGATTGTTATATGTCTGTCTTGGTTAACCTTGCCTCCTCCCTAACTTTTGCGGGAATACTCCTATTCGAATAAACTAATATACATACTTTATAGTTATTGTTTTCCCCATTCTTACACTTAACTATAACGTATATTTAACAACTTGTTTTTTTTTCATTCAACAGAAATGTTTTTATTGTTTAATATGTTTTGATTTTTGAAAACATGCTTAAAATTCTATTTTTAAAAAATTGATGATCGAAGAAAAGCTTTTTTTTAAATATTTACTACCTTAAATACGCACATGTATAAAATATTCCGTTTTAACTCATGTGTAAATACTTTTTCCTCCTCACTCTACTTTTAAAAGAGTGCTGTAGGAATGCCGTACGTCTCTCATGAAAAAAAAAGTACCGAATAAGGTAGATATATATTTAAAAAAAAAAGAAATATAATCATCGGTTGTTGATTTGGAAAAACAAATGGTTAGCAAACTTTCAAAAGTATGTTGTATCTATTTCGTTACACAACACAAGTTGACGCGTGAGACGCATTCACGCTCGACAGCGACAGTTGAAAAATCCGAATTTTACGAGGCGATTTTTCGAAAAAAAGTCAAAATGCTGTTTCGTTATTTTTCGTCGATGGCGGTGAAAACAAATCTAAAGTGATGTCTTCCATTTGTACTTTTATGAAGAATTAAGAAAACACCAAATAAAAATAAAATAAAATAAAAAAACCTGCCAGTAAGAATTATTATTTATGATACTGCGATTTACCAAGTTAAAATATATATTTTCTTTTCTAGTTTTAACTCAAACCTATGAGAGCGATGCTTGAAAAAATGTCACGTGCGTAACATCAAGTCTTTTATGTTTTCCAGCTAACCAAAGCCTTCAAAAAATAATGCTGTTAGAGTATAATACATGCTCTAATATACTATCAAAACATAACAATTAATTCCATATTTAATTAATAGTTACTTGAATAAAATAAAAAACTTAGCGTTATGCACGGGACATTTTTTCGAGAATCGCCCATAATCATGTTGGATCTGAGCTCAACCGAGGCTAAAAAGTAATTAAAAAAAGACATTATCTGGCCCATGGGGGAATCAAAACCAAGATCTTTGTGTTCTTAGCATGACACTCTAACCATCTCAGTTAATAGTCCGCCGTCTTGGAATGCTATAGATTCACGCAATGAACATCAAATAACATTAACTGAAGTAGATGCCTCTTTCTTTTAAAAAGTTACATTGCGATTTACCAATGTATAATAGTGTAACGGATTCGGTGAGGCTTCCAACTTCTCGAAAGGACGACACAGTTCTTGATTAAAAAACACAGAGAATTTATTTACGCTATGTACAGGAAATATCGTCAACAACTGCTAAATTATTCTTCAACAATTAAGCAATTATCACACAACACCGTAAACTCAACGTTTACACACGTATTTACTTCCAAATACGAAAACAACACAGCGAAATGCCTCGCAATACAACAGAGCAAATACGCTCTCAGTTCGAAATCTCAATCGAAACTAAACTCTTTATCCAGCGTAACGGTTTATATACACACCGAAAGAAATCTCTCAAATATTAAAAACGCTTCTAGAAAATAGTAGACCGTTATCAAATTTTATCAATGAACAAAAAAAAAAAAGAAATAGGGGGTCGTATACTTTAGCCATATGTTAAGGGGTTGTATATTCATTACGGGAAACTATTTACAGGTTACGTTACTACAATAATTACTATTTACAGGATTTGTAACATTGCCCCCTTCCTAAGGACTGCACGTCCCGGGCAGTACAATCCCCAGAAAGGGTGCCAAACTTCTATCACAAGTTTACAAATATACACATTAATTAATAACTAACAGATACAGAAAACACAATAATAACAAGAAATATTACTAAACATTAAAAGCAAAAATTATCTACAACTTTTATGTTATCAACCATGGTTGTTTACGTAATACTCAGGAACTATTGCCATAGTATGGGGCTAACCGATCATAATGTACAACCCTAGGTTTTGCATTAGGTGATTTTTGGATCCTCACTACGACGTCATTTAGTCAGTTAAGGACTTTGTAGGGTCCATCCCAATGCGACTGCAATTTGGGAAACAGACCTTTCCGTCGGATGGGATTCCATAACCAAACCTTGTCGCTTTCGTTGAATTCATGTCCAGTAGACCTTGTGTCGTATCGGGTCTTCATCTTCTCCGCCGCGATGTTGATTCGCTCTCGTGCGAAGTTATGAACGTCTTCCAACCGGGCCTGGAGATCCTGGATGCGTCAGGCGATGCAGGCGCATCCGGAGGACGACCGAAGACGAGATCACAAGGTAGCCGAAGCTCTCGTCCGAAGAGCATCTGAGATGGGGCAAATCCGGTAGTCTCGTGGACAGCACTGCGGTAGGCCGGCAGGAACAAAGGTAGCTTCTTGTCCCAATCCTGTTGATTTCTGGATATTATAAGCGAGAGATTGTTCAGGATTGTGCGGTTAAATCTCTCCACCATGCCGTCCGATTGTGGGTGTAGTGGTGTTGTCCTAGTTTTCTCAATTCCGAAAATTTGACATAGGCCCTTAAACACAGCAGAGATGAAATTCCTCCCTTGATCGGAATGAATCTGCAAAGGTGTTCCATATCTCGAGATCCAATGTTGAACTAGAGTCTCTGCTACGGTGGTAGCTTCTTGATCTGGAATGGGATACGCTTCGGGCCAATTGGTGAAATAGTCGATGGAAACAAGAATGTATTTGTTCCCATCAGCAGTTCTTGGTAGAGGACCCAAGATGTCGATCCCAATTCGTTCGAAAGGAGCTCCAACGTTGTACAGATGAAGCTTCCCTCTACGTCTTTTCTTCGGTCCTTTACGAGCAGCACAGGCGTCACAAGAATGGCACCAATTCTCCACGTCATCCTTCGCCTTGCTCCAGAAGAAGCGCTCCCGAACTTTATTGAGGGTTTTCAAGACACCAAAATGTCCTCCAGTCGCACTACTATGTATTTCTTTCAGAACATCTGAAATCCTTGATCGGGGAAGTAGTAACTGCCACCTAGACGTTTTGCCGTCATCAAATTCCCATTTTCGGTACAGTACGCCGTTCCGTAAATGGAGTGAGTTCCATAAAGCCCAGTATCTTTTTGTTGAAGGGCTAAAGGTGGAAGCGTCCTGTCAGCTAGGGCGCCGACTGTAACTTTCCATGAACTCCAAAATTGGTTTTATGTCGGGGTCTTCAAGTTGATCTTTTCGAACTTGGTCGTCACTCCATGGATCAGGTTCTGATGATATTGGAGTCACTGTCACCTGATAGGTGGTAGGGCTAGTCGTTCCATACTGTTTCTCGATTCGGGAACAATAATTGCAGTTCTCAGGACAGGGTCTCCTTGATAAAGCGTCAGCATTACCGTGAGATAACCCTTTTCGGTGTTTGATCTCCATGTCATATTCCTGAAGTCGCTGTATCCACCTGGCTATCTGGCCTTCCGGATTTTTGAAGTTCAAAAGCCAAGTTAACGAGGCATGATCTGTCCGAAGCAGAAACTTTTGGCCGTAGAGGTAATGATGGAAGTGTTCTACAGCTTTCACTATGGCCAGTAACTCCTTTCTGGTGACGCAGTAATTTCGCTCTGACTTTGATAAGCATTTGCTCCAGTAAGCGATGACATGTTCATTGCCGTCAATTTCTTGGGATAAAACAGCTCCAATGCCCTCGTTGCTCGCATCAGTGTCCAGGATGAAGGATTTTTCAGGCTGAGGATAGGCGAGGATAGGCGTTGATGTTAAAGCCTCCTTCAGTCATAGAAATGCATCTTCGCATTCTTTGGACCATTCAAACTTTTGCTTGCTCTCCGTCAGCTTATGCAAAGGTCGTGCAATGTTGGAAAAACAATTCACAAACTTCTTGTAGTACGTGCAGAGCCCCAGGAAACTTCGCAGCTGCTGGATGTTTTCGGGACGACTCCAACTCTTGACCGCAGATACCTTCTCTAGATCGGTTTGTACACCCTCAGAAGAGATGATGTGACCAAGGTAGTTCACTTCCCGGCGGAACAAATTACATTTGGACGGGCTTAACTTCAGATTGGCTTCCTTAAGCTTTTGCAGCACCTTCCTAAGATTTGCCAGATGTTCTTCGAAGCTGCGTCCCACGATGATGATATCGTCTAAGTAGACCAGACAGGATTCGTAAGAGAGTCCTCTTAACGACGTGTCTCCATAAGACGCTCGAACGTAGCTGGTGCATTGCAGAGGCCGGAGGGCATCACTTTAAACTGCCATAAGCCTTGTCCAGTTGTAAACGCTGTCTTCTCTCGGTCCTCAGGGTGTATCTCAACCTGCCAGTAGCCGCTCTTCAAGTCCAGGGTCGAAAACCACTTGTGTCCGGAAAGAGTGTCCAAGGTGTCGTCTATCCGTGGAAGAGGGTAACTGTCTTTCTTAGTGATTTCATTCAGCCGTCGGTAATCGACACAAAATCTAGTGGAGCCATCTTTCTTTCTGACTAAGACGATGGGAGAAGCCCAAGGACTGGACGAAGGTTCGATGACATCATTCTCCTGCATTTCTTTCAGGAGGGTCTCAACCTCTTCCTTCTTGGCGAACGGTAGTCGTCTTGGATGCTGTTTAATAGGGGGGTGTTCTCCAGTATAGATCCTTTGCTGCGTTAAATTCGTCCGGCCCACATCCTCCGATGTAGATGAAAACAGATGCTTGAAGTCGTCCACCAATTGTTCCGCAGCAGTTCTTTGATCATTCGATAACGGCGCACTCCCAATTAACTTTGATGTCAAGCACTCAGAAGACACAGTCGCAGGGGAATTGATTCTTCTAATGATGCAGTTTACTGGAGCACAAGTTGCCAAAACTTCACATTTTCGGATATTCCTTGGCCTTTCACTCACGTTGGCGACTCTCACAGGAATTACATCCATAGAAAGGTCCACAAGCGTAGATGCTACCAGCACTCCTTTTAGGTTATTGTTTAGGTTGGGGTATTCAATGAGTCCAAATCGAAAACTATTGCTTTCTTCAATGGAGCCAGGTATTAATGATTCTGACCTTGAGGGAATCGATAAATCTGTTTGGGCTATTATTTGATGAGCGGATTTTACATGACTTTCTGCGGGGAAAACGGCTATGTTTTCTCTTATCGAGTGCAGCTCATTAGTCTTGAAGTCGAGGTTGAAGTCATACCTCTTTAAAAAGTCCAATCCGAAAATGAAGGGGTCTGTGATAGCAGCAACTAATGCCGTATGATGGTAAGTGGCATTTCCAAATACAATTTCTAAGTTTACTTTACCTTCAATCTCGATCTTGTCACCTGTCACAGTTTGGAGGGTAACGCAGGGCGGCGTACATAGAATGTTGAGTCCAAATTGACGAGCCACATCTGTTCTAATGATTGTAACATTGGCTCCAGTGTCAATAATTAGTTCGCAGGGAAACCCGTTTACATATGCGTAAACAAACAGTCCATTACTGCCGCCACTCGTCGATGAAATCTGGAAAACTTTACGATGGGGCTCATTCCAATTTGGCGACCTCCGCCCCGCGAGATTGCCATGGCTTAGTTTTCCTGGACCTGAGAGGGAGAGGTGCTCTTCCTTCTGGTTTCTTGGCGAGCTTCACAGTTTCTTCGTAAATGACCCTCGCCGCCGCATTTTCAGCTTTTAAGTGATTGTCCATTTTGGTCCTTGGGAGCCGAAATCCTTTTGAGGGTTCCTGCAATTTCTTTTATTCGCTTTTCCAGTTCAGCAAAGCGTGACGAAACCGAATCAGGTTCATCAGTTTTCACGCCGCGGATTGAATGGCGATCCTTGCGTGTTGATTGCTGGGCGGCCTCCAACTTCATCGCATACACAACAGCAGAATTCAGGTCTTTGACATCCGCCATCCGTAGAGCTTTCTGGATTTCCGGATCTCGAACCCCGTCGATGTAGTAGTTGAGTGCCAGGTTGTCTCGAACATCCGCAGGACAGTCGCAAAAAGCAAGATGAGACAGTCTCTCGACGTCAGCCGCTAGCTCTTGCAGGGTTTCCCCGGTTTTCTGGAAACGGGACTTTAACTGGAGTCGGCTGAAATCTTTCTGGCACTTCTCACGGAAGCGAAGCTCCAACGCAGATGTGAGGGCGGCGAAATCCAGGCGCTGGCTGTCCGGAAGGGTCTGGAGAATGTCCGCTGCGTCACCTCTCAGGGATGCTGCAAGATGACAGGCCTTGGTAGCAGAGTCCCATCCGTTCGCTTCCGCCACTATCATGAATTGGGTCTTGTACTCCTGCCACGAACTTTTCCCATCAAATGTGGCCAGTTTAATGGACGGTCGAGCAACAGATGTGGGAGCGCCAAACTGTACAGAGCTGCTTTCCGCGGTCGCCAATCTCCTTTCCACGTCCTTAATTATTTCTTCCTTAAATGAAGTCAATTTCTTGTCTTCTTCTTCCAACTTATTTTCCACATTGGCGATGCGCTCTTCCACAGTATCAAATTTTTCTTCCAGAGCATCGACTTTATCTCCCATGGCGGTTAGTTGATTCTCCATCATGGTTTTCATCGACGTTAGGTCACTTTTCATTTCATCTTGACTTGTAGTAGTTTTAGCAGTTAAATCACTATTTAACAGTTCTTAGTTAGTCGCTAATTCATTTTTCAATTGTTCTTGATCAGCCGCCAATTCATTTTTCAATTGTTCTTGATTAGCCGCAAAGTCATTTTTTAATTGTTCTTGATTTGCAGTAAAACTTGCAGTCAAATCACTTTTTAATTGGTCTTGATTAGCCGCCATATCATTTTTCAATTGTTCTTGATTAGCCGCCATATCACTCTTCACAGAGGTGATTGCTTCAAGAAGTTGTTTTAATTGTTCATCCATTGCGCGAGTAATCACCATAAAAACAAAGTCCAAAGTCACACTTACTCCAAGAAAGTCCTAAAGTAGCCCCACGTTGGGCGCCAAATTGTAACGGATTCGGTGAGGCTTCCAACTTCTCGAAAGGACGACACAGTTCTTGATTAAAAATCACAGAGAATTTATTTACACTATGTACAGGAAATATCGTCAACAACTGCTAAATTATTCATCAGCAATTAAGCAATTATCACACGACACCGTAAACTCAACGTTTACACACGTATTTACTTCCAAATACGAAAACAACACAGCGAAATGCCTCGCAATAAAACAGAGCAAATACGCTCTCAGTTCGAAATCTCAATCGAAACTAAACTCTTTATCCACCGTAACGGTTTATATACACACCGAAAGAAATCTCTCAAATATTCCAAACGCTTCTGGAGAATAGTAGACCGTTATCAAATTTTATCAATGAACAAAAAAAAGAAATAAGGGGGTTGGATACTTTAGCCATATGTTAAGGGGTTGTATATTCATTACGGGAAACTATTTACAGCTTACGTTACTACAATAATTACTATTTACAGGATTTGTAACAATAGCATTTTTCATTTCCGATTTTATATTATTAACATAACTTGCTCAGAATCTGACGACAAAGAAGTTAAACTATATATCAATGAAAATGTGGATCAGAATTCTGCGGTGGAAAATAAGTCAGTCAAATGCGATATTTTCTGACTCAGACGGGGCTCTAATCAACTGAACTTATAAGGCCGTCTTAGTTAAATTCTATGAATTAATACAATAATTAATAAAATGAAAAAAATAAATCGATTTTCCGGACAACTGCTATGTCGTGAATTGTTTGTTGAGACTTTGAGGAAAATGGTGGATTTTTTTTTTTTTTTTTAATGATCATTTATGAAGTTTGATGAGTTATTAAGGAAGTTATGCCATTCCCCACCCCCCAAAAAATCTGAGAAATATGATGTCTATAAGCTTATTGTATCTGCTAAAAGCAGTCATATAAGACATTAGTGGTTTTTTCTCTATCTCACTGTAGATAAGACAATATTTGTTTATTCAGTAAATTACCGCCCATTAGCCAGGGCTAAAGCACGAAACTGCAGTCCTCGGCTGGAAATGACTGAGCTGGCGGTGTATTTCACGTATTTCTGCTTTACCCCTGGCTAATGGGCGGTAATTTACTGAATATACCTTGCCTCGCGTTCAATCTTCGAGTTGAACCGAACCATTACTTCGGTCACTCGTCTGGTCCGCTAATTCTATATTAGCTACCAGTTTGTTTCGCTTCCTTAAGAGGTTTTCCATCTCCAGCTCAGTCACTTTCCTATGCCGGGCTGAAGAGTGCTAATAAGCACGAAACTGCAGTCCTCGGCTGGAAATGACTGAGCTGGCGGTGTATTTCAAATATTTGTTTAGTTAAAAAAGCTAATAATTATCTTAAACCAAATGCTACCAGAATATATTGCATCGTCAGCTTCAGATTCTAATGTAGCACCCCCCTCCCCCATCTTTCCTTTTCAAATGAACCAGCTAACTACATAGGAGTAAAATTCTAAAAGGTGAAAAAAAAATTAACCTTTAAAATGGGTTAGAACACAAAGAAAAAACAAAAGTCTATATTTACATTTTTTGGAAAAATCACACTTTTTTTTTTTTGCGAGGAAGAAGAAATAAAGTATTTTAAAAAGATTAGACATTCAAATAGCGTCAAAACGTAAATTTAAAAATATGAAGAATAATTTGCTCAGTATAATTGTTTCTTCTCCGTTTGCTGAAATTAGTTGCTTCAGATCCAAAAGTATCACGGCCAAAAATATTGCAAATGAATACTATTTTCGTTTCATGGCCTATTTTACTCCATCGTGGGATAAAATTGGTAAAAACTCTCGTAGATAAGTTTATTTAGTTTCAAATTTAAAAATAATTTCCTAAATTAACAGCAAAATGTCCTGAATTCATCTAATGTCAAAATATAATAATAAATTTAAACATGTAAAAATAACGATTTTCTCTCTGTAAAACTTGAAAGGGGAAAAAAATCAAAATTCACTCAGTTATGAGAATGTTTTAATCTTACCTGTTTGAAACCTTGATATATAAGCTTCAGTTCATTTTTAGTAAACTTTGTAATTCGACACAGAGCTTCGATTCGTTGAGGCTTAGACCTCACAAATGTCATCTCAATGTCATCACTTGTGTCATCTGCAAGAAGAAAATATTCTTTTTTAAATCAACCGCAAATGCTCATCAATAGTTAATTTACGTAAACACATATTGTGGAATAGTTGAGGGTTAATTTAAATTTTGTTATTGTTTGGATGCCTCACTCGTTACTTTCTTTAAACGTCTTAAAAGTTTCCTTTGTAAGCTTAAATGCACTCCTGTTTGAAAATTGCAACACCACGAAGGACTTACACGAGTGAGCTGAAAATTGCAGGAAATGTAAAGTAGGGCACGATATGCAAATGATTAGAATTGCAGACCAGTAGCGCATGCGTATGCTCAGCAGCGCCCACTGAGCGGCGAATCGAAATAGCGAGGCGTGTATGATTATCGGTGATTATATGCTAGAGTAAACGTTAACTGAATCTTTACTATGCCTCATCGACGAAAGAAAGCGAAATTTGAGCAAATTTCGTAGTTTGAACGGGGCAGAATCGTCGGCGCTAGTGAAGCTGGATTGTCTTATCGTGCAGTAGCCGCTCATGTGCAGCGTAACAGCAGCAAAATCATGTGTGTTTAGGAGCAGTGGACGGACGAGGGTCGGACAGCTCGGAAATCCGGGAGTGGACCCCGAAATGTGACGGCAGCTCGTGATGACAGACACCTGGTGCGTATGGCGCTGACGGACCGCACAGCTTCTTCTGGACAATTGGCAGCACTGTGATCAACAGCTACAGGTGTTTCATTGTGTGCTTCATCAATTTGGAAACGTCTGCTGCGGCGTGGGCTGCGCGCAAGGATTCATTTATACAGGATTCCTCTCACGCAAAACCATCGCCGCCTGTGACTACAATTTTCCAATGCGCATAGGAGCTGGCGGGCTGATAGGCAGCAGTTCGTGTTTTCTGACGAATCCCGCTTCAATTTGTGGCATCATGATGGCCGAATTCTTGTCAGGCGCCATACCGGTGAACGGCATATTTCGGAGTGCATTATCGAATGCCACAGTGGACGAACACCCGGAGGTATGGTCTGGGATGCCATAGCATTTCAAGGACGATCACAATTGCTAAGAATTGTGGGCAATTTGAAAGGTACCTGATACATAAACGAAGTTTTACAGCCCCAAGCTATTCCTTACCTGCAAGGATAACCAGGAACTGTATTCTATCAGGATAATGCCCGTCCACATGTTGCCAGGACTGTCAAATCCTGCCTTGATTCGCAGCAGGTACAATTTCTTCATTCGCCTTCATATTCCCCGGACATGTCACCGTTTGAACATGTGTGGGATTTCGTTGGGGATGCCTCTACCTCGTGATCCTCGTCCTGTTGTTTCGACAGACGAACTTTGGTTGTGTATACAAACAATATGGAATACTCTTTTTCAGGCAGATATTCAAACTTTGTTTCACTCCATGCCGAGTCGTGTAGCAGCTCTTATTGCGGTGCGTGGTCGCCACACAAAATACTAATTTATATCTCTTTTTATTGTTAGTTTAGTTTGAAAATGTAATCATTTATTTGGACCATTACCACTCAACTGTGTATTAAATTCAATTCAATTATGATGCTTCCTTCATGGTATTGCAATTTTCACAAACAGGAGTGTATATATCGATCTAGCCAGTTTACGGATAGTAATGTCTTATTAGAGACATAAAGTACAGCGCAAGTAAGATGCAGTACCCTAAAATCTATATATATATAAAAATCTCGTGTCACGATGTTTGTTCGGGGTAAACTCTGAAACTACTCAACGGATTTTTATCAAATTTTATATCTATGTGTCATTTGGTCCAACTTAAAAGATAGGATAGTTTTTATAATTTTTTATTGCAAATTTAATATCAATTATACAATAATAGTGTGAATTAATTGTTTAGTTCTAAAAATTCTTAATAGATGGCGGTGTAAGTGAATTAATCGATATAACTCTAACATCGTACGACTTACTGCTAAAAACACTATTATAAAAAAAACTCAGAAATGTTGCTTAGAATTTCCATATAACGTTTCAGGATATTACAGGTTATCATTCACTTCCGGAGAAAATCAACTTTATTTTTCAAAACGTTTCCTTGAATTGCTACAAATTGCAGATTTCACACCGTTGTGAAAAATAATTTTCTCCACCAGTATCAAGATTAACTAAACTTATTTAATAGGTGTATCGGTTTCAGATTGGCTCAGCAGCCAATGAGAGCGAAAAGATATCTGGCTCACGAAGCGTTGCAAGAATTGCAGAGGAGGTATGTTCGAGTTACATGATTGAGAGTCTGTCTTCGCGTTGGCGATGCGTGCATTAATGCTTTGAGAGCTTTCTTAGAAAAGCAGGACGGTTCCAGGCTATTATATAAAACCTACGTTAGGCTTCTCTGAAGGTGCCAGAATCATAACTGTTGTTAACCAAGAAGACTACTGAATTCTTCAAAAATATTCCAGGTTAATTTCTTGAAGGTTAATGAATTTAAGCGGAAAACAATTATTTTCTTTCTTTTTTCCCCCAAGAGATTTTTAATATTATAAATTCTTGCAAAGATACGTTCGCAACAGAAAACTGCAGTGACAATTGCATCGTCAGGCATTGCTGCTACTTTTTTTAGATGGTAGATGAACAGCACATTCAGCTTTAAAGGTGCCTATTATACGTTCATAACAAACAAAACGCAATGTGTAACATTGTTCCATTAAAGAAAAAAAAAAGTACGCGGAATGGTTGTAGTGTTGCAAGAAAGTGAAATTATAATTTGGGATAAGTGTACTATGGCTCATGAGTAAAAGCATTCATTCGAAGGACATCATAGGATTATGCAAGATTTGAACGGCAACGATAAACGTTTAGGCGAAATTGTCAGAATACTGTCTGGGGACTTCCGGCAGACATTACCAGTTATTCCGATGAAATCAACGCATGTTTAAAACAATCGTTTTTTTAGCATGATATCGACATATTGTGATTGGCAATGAACATGCGGGTATAAACGAAAAATGATCTAATCGCACATGTATTTTTTAAGCAATTGCTGCTTATTGGAAACAGTGAAATTGAACTGTATCAAAATATACAGTACAACAAATAGCCAGACAATTTCTACACTGCCTTTGAGACGAAAAGTGAACTAATTAAGACTCTATTCCCAGATAAATTTAATTTTTTTATCATAATTGCCCCTGTAATCGCGCTGGTTTTGTGGCAAAAAACGTTGATTCATACGCAATTAACTTTTAGATACAACAGTTGTTGCCCGGTAATTTGAAGTCATTTAAATCAATGGATAGAATTGTGGATGAGAACGAATCCGTTCAGTTTCGAACTGAATTTTAAATTCTCTGAATATACTAGGAATGACACCACACAATCTCCAGTTAAAAATTTGTTTAGCAATTAATCTTCTCCAAAATTTAAACCTATCTAGATTTTGCAAATATACACGTATAGTTATCAAAAGGATCACCGGAGATGTTCTTGAAGCAACAATTTTGAGGGGAAGTTTAAATGAGAAATCATCCTGCTGCCGTGCATTGCATTAATATCGTAAGAATCTTCAATACAGTTCAGAAGGCTTCATTTTCCGCTTCGCTTATCTTTCGCGATAACCAAAAATATGTTTAACCAAAAATTCTGTTTGAACATGGAAAATAGTTTTTCTCCCATGGGCAACTACATGTCACCTGCTCACGAGTGGGAAACCGTCAAATCTATTCGTATTCGCAAAATACAGATTTCCCAAAAATATTGTGAACAAATTAGAAAGAAGTTATTTATAACAAACTATAGATAAATCTGAGATAAATAAAATGTAGTGTACATTCTAAAAGTGTATGTTGGTTTATGCAAAATTTCTACGTTCCGATATTTTACAATCAGTTTCGATATTTACTATCACTTTCAAGTTATTTTGCTTTGATTTATGGCAGAAGTCATACTTGCAAAATTTACTTAGCGTAAGTATAGTTCTTTTGCCATTGAAAATTTAGTTAGTACTTACTAAATTTAATAAGAACTTCTTTCAGCCTATAACGCTAATTATCAATCTCATATGATATGTTTTAAAATTGGCTAGACTATTTTAAGCTTTACTAAAAATATTAATTAGATTTTATCAAAATACTGAGTAAAAGAATATTTAATTCAACTACTTCGCCACAGCAACGCGTGTCTGGGTTAGCTAGTGTTACAATAAATTTCTAACTGTTTCAAAAAAGTCATTTCATTTTTGATTTCGTTCTTTTTTCTATTTAGGATTAATACATTTGATTTTGTTCAATGACATTTCATTCATTATCTCATTTCTACAATTGGAAAAGTTGTTGCCTCAGACACCAAAATTCATCATTGAACCAAAAGGAGTGTTATCGTAAAAGTGTAGCATTTCTAAATATTAGGTGATGTTAACACGTTAGGAATCCATTGATTTTGTTACTTTAATTGAAAATAATCGGTCAAAAATGAGAGACGGAGATTTTTGTTTTGTACAAAATCAAGTTAATGCTTACTAGAGACTTAAGAGAAGGGCTATAAGGTATTTTCAAATAAAAAGAGGACCGACTTCAAAAAAGAAAGATGAACTAAAAATTAAAAAATAATTGATCAAACTTACACACGATTTCCTACCCAAACGTATAAATCAAATTTATTTTACAATACCAATACAAAAATCAACTAAACTAAAAACTCAATTAAAAAAAAACACTGATTTTAAGTACTATACGATAAATTATTTTAATACCTAATTAAGTATATACGATCTCTTAATTTTTAATAACCATTTGATGCCGGAGCCACCTATAAACTACTGCCTAACGTAACTGAGTTGGTTCGGTTTAAAACACTTTTGCGTTTTGTGAAATAAGTGTTTAACTCAGGATTTGGTAGGTTGTCAGTTACGTTAGGTAGTAGTTTATAGGAGGCCCCGACTTCAAATAGTTATTAAAAATTAAGAGATCGTATATAATTAGTTAATTATTAAAATAATTTATGGTATAGTAATTAAAATCAGTATTTATTTCATAATTGGGTGTTTAGTTAACTTGATTTTTGTACAGGAATTGTAAAATAAATTTGATTTATAGGTTTGTGTAGAAAATCGTTTGTAAGTATGACCAATTATTTTTTAACTTTTTAGTTCCTCTTTGTTTTTTGAAGTCTGTTCTTTTTGTATTTGAAAATAATTTATTTTTTGTTTTTTATTGGGTTAACTATGAAATAAGTACGTAGGGTAGAGTATGTGGTACACTCCTTACGTACATCTCGAGTGAGAAAGCGTCAAGTACAAGAGTCTGAAAACAGCTAAGATGAGCAAAATATAGAAAGAAATAGTCTCGAACTTTGTAAAAGAAGGCTTTTTCAAATGCGCAATTATTTACAAAAAAATTGTTTTCATCATCAGTTTGACTTAATCAAGGTATGCTTTCAAAAAAAAAAAAAAAAAAAAATCACGAGTTACTAAAAAACACCAGAAATCGTTTTAACTTTGCCCATAGAATTTGAAGAGCTTTCTTGATTTTTCAAGGATCCCATCTTCAGATACTGACCTGACGACCATGGGATCACCTGGGAAGTATAGATCTTTTCAAACGAGAAAAAAAAAAAAAAAGAATTTTCCATAATGGTATATAGGAGATTTACAGGAGACATACATAAAAAGATTCCGACAAATTGAGAACGTCTTTTTTGAAGTTGGTTAAAAAAAAATATTAATGCACATAACATTTTTACGGTTTTAACTAAAAACTAATCTTTGTTCCTCTCCAGGATTTATATGTGCCCTAATTTAGTTAGAACTATTTAAATGTGAATGGTTTTCTTAACTGTTTTATACTTCACAATAATACGTGTCACATAACTCGTGAGAAAAGTCACAATTCTGTATACTTATCCCCGTTATAGATCAACACCACACTAGAAACAGAGCATCTACTGTGATGTTGTATATATGAAGGTCAAAATACTACTAGATCAGTGATGCTAAATGAATTTCCTGTTTGCGTCAGAGGAGTGTTTATTAAAAATTTGCGATATGACTACTAATTATTAATACAGAGAAAATATTAATGGGGGGGGGGTACTTCCCCAAAGCACCCTGGTTAATATTAATGTTTTATAGTTCTTTCCTTAACACTGAGTGAAGAAAGTACCTTTGTTTAATGTCACTTTCTTTAACAATGGGTTTCATATTTAATCGTTTAAATAGGAAACTAAATTAAATTTATTGTTTTTTGCCCATAACGTTTTTCTAAAGCTCAAATGTGGTGAAGCGAAGGTTTGGGACCAAAGTTAGACCACCCCTATCCATTAAACAAAAGACCATGAAAATCATTTCACTAAGTGAGACGCTAGGAATTTACCAACAACAAAGCGCGATTATGAAATTTAAAGAATTCCCTCGATTTCTCCACTGTCCCTCATACCCGGACTTGAAAACCATTAGACGACCGGGAAAAGTATACCGTTTCAAACAGTAAAAGAATTTTCCTAATCGGTCCAGGCGTCTTCTAGTAATCGGGGAGCATGGTACACAGAAAATTTCCAACGAAGTATGTTAATTAGTATTGCCATAACTGTAAATTAAACTGACGGCGTCATGAAATATTAAGTCTAGAATGCTTGTCAAACTTCAGAAATTGGACACCAGTTACGATATATTTATTAAAGAATATAAATTTAATTGTCGGAGGGGGGTGAGGTATTTTTGTTTTCAATTCCCCTTGAATTGAACACTAAATATATTTCTTCAAAATTGAAATAGTAAAAAAAAAAAAAAAAAACTTTAATGACTAAATGAAGTTATTTATTAGCATTTTTTTATGGTAAATTAATTAATTCAACTATTTTCGTAGTAAAATACATTTAATTTACTGATTTGCTACATGAGTAATAAAAAAAATTAGTAAGACTATAATTAAAATTAACGGACGGCGCCGTGAAAATCAAACATCCCGATGCGTGAGAATTAAATATTGTTCAAGACAAGATTCCTCCGTTAAAAAAAGGCATCGTTCGCACCAAAACCACGTGACTTGTTACGTATCACGCAGCTGACGAAAGCTGGTCTAGGTAGCCGCAACGTATGAAATTCAAAGTTTCTGAGATTTCTCTAGGACCCTCATCAGATCCAGACAAAATTAATATGGGACCATCTGGAAAGTATACCCTTCCAAACAAAAAAATAATTTTTCAAATCGGTCCAGTATTCTTGGAGTATTACGAAAACATACATAAAAAGCCACATAAGGAAATCATAACCTCCTTTTTTGAAGTCGGTTAACAATATTATTTTTTACCAAAAATAAACACAGGATAGCCAGTTTTGGTGTCTAGCACTTGATTCTTAAAAACCATTTTCAATTAAATGGTATTTGTTGTCGCCCAAATGTATCAGTTTTTGAAAGTATTTTTTTTTCCCGAGTTTGGTAATGTACCTTATTTGTACCCAAAGTGTGATGGTTCTATAACATTTTTTTTTTCTCCTCTAAACAAAAAGCAGTTCTCAAGAATCTTCTATATTTGTTTCTAAAGTCGGAATAAAATGACAAGGATTATTATTATTATTATTATTATTATTATTATTATTATTATTATTATTATTATTATTATCATTATTATTATTATTATTATTATTATTATTATTATTATTATTATTATTATTATTATTATTATTATCATCATTATCATTATCATCATCATCATCATCATCATCATCATCATCATTATTATTGTTGTTGTTGTTATAATTATTATTATTATTATCATTATTATTACCATTATTATTATTATTATCATTACATTATTTTTTTTTGATTCTTGAAACTACTGTAAGGTCACTTTCTCTTTCTTAATCTTTTTACTATTACTTCGTCTTTTCATTCGCTTTAGCAGCTTTATATCAATTTATCTCGTGAAATTGCCTCTATTTTTAGTTCCCACGATTACTAAGATATTTTGTTCCAATGGATATGTAGCTAATACTAATTTCTGGACATACTAAAATGCTTGCTTCAGTCAATTTCATATTTTGACTTTTTGGTAATGAAACCCAGCCTTAAAAAAATTGGTGAACTTTCCGAAAACAAGAAGCAGATAGAAAAAAAAATGAATAATTTTAATTTTACTAATTAGGATAAAATTGATAAAACTTGTGGTTTTTCCGTAACAAGGAACTTTTGCTCTCTTATTCTTGAAGATTTAGAATTAAAAACAAATACATCAATCGTTACAAAGAATCAGAAGTCTTTTGTTCAGTACTGTCGCAACATTAATACTCTTTTAGAAGAAATTACAGGTATTTAGAAGTAATGGTCAAATGGGTCTATTAGGTGAATAATAAGAAGGCTAATGCAGTTGATGAGAGAATATATTTCTTTTGGCAGGGAAATGTGCTGTGATTCAAAGGTTTCCGATAAATTGTTTCCCTTTTTACTTCCTTTTACAAAAAAGGAAGTATTTTATTCGCAAAAAAGTTTTCACTCAAAAATCGACCTTAATTTCCATTTTACTCAACCCCAAATGAATGTTAAGTTTTCTTTTTTCGACTCGACCACTTGTGGAGAAGTGCCTAAGAGCGTATAGACACTCGTTTTGGTTGCATTTGGGTGTTTCTAAGGGGGTCTTTTGTCCCTTTTTGGGGGAAATCATTGTTAATTTCGATGTAAACTCAAGTGGTGTTACAATTTGGCGGACACTTGGCGATATATCACCAGTCTTTTGGTCGCCAAGTTTTGTCGCCAACTTGGCGACAAATTTGGTGATTTTTTTATTTATTTATTTATATATTTTTTTAAAATGTGGTTTCAATTTGGCCACTGTTGGGGATATTTAGAGAGAAAATTATTGAATCACATTAAAATTGCCAATAATGGGAAAATGACATTAAATTGGAGTAAAAGGAAGTCATGTGAGGCACACATCAGCTCGTTTTTTTCTTATAGTGGAATTTTTACAGCGATTGCTGCGTTAAACTTTGGGTATGAGGTTTCATCAGAAGAGAACCGATGTTTAAAATTTGCTGCCACCAATTTGTACAGTCATTGGAAACAATTTTTATTCTACGTTATAATTAAACATTGAAATTAAATTATGAAAATCACACGATCAGACACCGCGAAAAAATTTAGTTCTCTTTAAAAATGCCAAAACTTGCTTTTACATTTAATGTAGTGAAGTAATTGGCTTACCATTAAACTTCATTTCTTTGACACTGTGTTTTTAGAATAAAATACATTTAGAAAAAAATCAAATAGCTGATAATCTCAAAGGTGAAATGTGGCATAATAATCCAATTTTTTCTTTTTTTTTAAACAAATTAGGTAACCACGCTGCTTTAAAAGAGAGCTGATGCAGCTATTTCCGATCGCCCGTGTTTTACCTTTTTTTGCTCATGTATTAGAAAATATGTTATTATACTCACTTTAAAATTGTTTAATATTTCTACATTACTCAAGTTTCCTTTCAATCTTAAAACTAATATTACAGCTATCTATTCATTCGACTTGATCAGTAAGCTCGGACAGCTCGGTCCAGCACGAGAATTTATTACGACCCTGAACTATCAATAATTTGAATATTATACCCAAATTTTCATTTGGTAAAAATTTAACCTGAAAGCGAGAATACCTCATGCTTTTGCAATTTCAAAAGCATTGCAAAATCATGCACATGAGCATATTTTAGGAACTTACTTTTATGCAGAATCGCTGAAACATAATGCAATAGCTGCAACATAAGCGTATGACGCAGATACATTTAACACAGTTGAATTTATGTCTAATAATGTACAGCTTAGTGTTTCTATCGTCAGTGGGTGTGTCATCATCAAACATTTTAAGAACTTTCTTTAGTTTACTGATTAATTATTCTCTAGTATGGATGCTTCACTTGCCAAATGGATTAACTCCATAAAACAAAAAGTCGAGAAGCACATTATTACTCTTTTAAGCACTCAGTAAATGATTTTTCATTTTCCAGTTATTTTTAAGAGACATACTGTTCTAACACTCTACCTGAACAGGATATTAACGATAATTCCCTGAAATGTTCACATAACAAACATCTTTATTTATGTTTAGAAGTAAGCAATTAAGAAAACATTTGAATGCAATCCGTTTGAAGTGAAATAAATTTCAAAACCTTAATTGGATAAATATGCGTAAGTATAACATTATTATAAAAAAATAGCGTCAGACTGTCAAATACTATTAAGGCTCCGGTTCAAAACACATTTTTGAATGCGTAAAAATATTTAAATGACTCTTTACAGCTTTTTAAGAATTATAACATATCTTCTTACTTGCCTTATGACGCACTAAAATGAATTACGATGAATACGAGCATTAATAGCAAAAGCGGAATTTTGGAGAAGAAGACGATGAAATATTCACTTCTACTTAATGATGCTTTATGTATAAAAAATCAAAAATCAAATATTAAAGGGAAAAATAAAACAATTTAGACAAAAACTTTTTTAACTTTATATTTAAATGAATTAAGTATTATTTGCTAAAAGTTTGCATTCTGAATTTTAAATGCAGTAAAACAATTGTACTTATTTCATACTTGAAAATCGCTCGTAAAGGGGTAAAAACTGCTTTTACATTTGAACGAAACAATTGCCAGTTTGGTGAAAATTTGATTGTGGAAATTTTAACCCTGACCACAGTGGATTTACCCTAAACTCCAGTAGATAGCGTCCCTTGTTGACTACTCTTTCGTTTCTTCATTCTCCTTAAATTACAGTTTTGCCAGTAAAACAGTTACTTTACCGATTCAAGTTTCAGCCTTGTCAAAATAAAGTATTTTCCTGTATGTCAAACATTACCAAAAAATATTATCGAATTATCTTGTCATGGCGCGATTTTCATTGTTAGTGACGTCAAGACCGTTACTCGATCAGTGAATTGGCTATTATATATATGAGGATAAAAAAGCAACCTCAAACTCATCAAGGTTTGCACTTGTGTTGGTCAAGTGGTAATGCAAAAGCAATAGTTCGAAAATGGCGAAAAACAAAAAGAGTATTTTTTGCTTTTGTTTTGGGTTACAGTATGCGTGATTTTCATCTGTTCTTGCAGAGCTTTGAGGGGACATTAAGGGCCTTGTTTACGCACCCCCGCAATCAAAATTGCTTGAAGAAACCTCGGATAGCATCCATGCGGCAATAATAATCATTTCATATGATAACTCATCCCATACATTTTATAGCGTCTTCCTAATTACGGTCATTATTGCCACATAAATGCTATCCTTGAGTTTTTTCGAAGTTGGACTACATATACATGGTCATAAATGTGCCCCCGAAGCACTGCAAGAACAAATGAACATCATACGACTGTAACATGCAAAAAAAAAAACCATTTTCTTCTTGTGTCGCCATTAAAAAGTACTGCTTTCGTAGACTGTAAAAACGATTCAGAAACGTTCTTGGAAAATAATGGTCAGCTGATGTGCCTAATCACTGCCAGTAACATATCTTGCAAAAAAACAGGAACGTTTTCTGCTAAAATTCAGTAACCTTCCAAAAATTATCCTGGAAGCCCCCTGAAAAATTTAGAAATCTTACCGATTAAAGCCAGTCCTGTCTCTGGGACTTTAGAGACAACTTAGGTAGGTATAATATAATAGCTTGGCACCTTCTGGACTTACCAAAGAAGTTCCAATAGCAGCATTGCAAACATGGCCAAAGCTAAGCCAGAATTGCAAGTAAATATCTGGAATTTTCCTCACTTGCAATTCTTTCAAAGCTACGTAGTCCGTGGACTTATTACGCTCCCTTTGGGAGCTTACTTAGTCTGGACGGGCCGTAGTTGAACTGAAGTCAATGCACTTCATATATACATTCAGTTAATTCTTAAAATGGGAGCTAAATATGTTTTTCACAACCGTGAGGAGTCTGCATTCGTGCAACTTGTAGCAATTCAGGAAACTTTTTGACCATGACACTTGAATTTTCCAGGATGTGGATAAAAACCATTGAAATTCCGAAACGCTACATGAAAACACTAAGTAACATTTCGGATTTTCTTTAGTGTACTATCACCTAATTAACACAGTTCCATATTTTGATGATAATGGGTGAGGGGGGGATCGTTCACAAATTAATTCTCGAATCCCACAGAGCGATTGCAGGCAAGTTTTGTAAATTCGCGAACAATAACATTCGATTAATGTACAAGAATAATTGAAATGCGGCTGATTAGATACCGAAATCTTTATTTTTTTAATAATATTTCACTGAAATGGTTTAATATGATGCTATATCTATTTGGCTACGACATTTTAAAAGCTAAAAGTTAAATATTAAAGTTAAAAATAAAATATTAGTTTTAAAAGTTTGGTTAGCCGAGACAGAAAACACTGCGTGTCATATGCCAAATAATGAGGACAAAACACTTCAGTTAAATTAATGGCGGTTAAGACGGAATAATTTCTGACTTTCCGAAGCGCCTTAGTTCAATGAAGGATATTTAGGTCTGTTTAGGTCCCTTGCAACTTTTTGGTAGGTTTCTTGAAATCCCGATTACCCGCGTTTATGTCAACTATTTAATGACCCTTCTAGAACACTAGCTCAACATTTTGGCAATAGTTGAAATTACTCTTTGATAAGCTGATAGTGGTGATGAGAAACATCAAAATCGGTTTTTATTCAGTAAATGGGCAGTAGATGGACGTCACTTACCTGATGCAACTTGAAAACATGTGTAAAAGAAAATTTTAGATAGGGGGGGGGGGGTCATTTCACGAAAATGTCAACCTGCACAGGCCAACATTTCAAACTCAATCAATATTAATGTGTTTTACATAATTTTAGAGATAACATTCCTAATTTTGGAATCTCGTAAACGGTTTTTTAAGATGGATGCCGTGGGTCGAATAATTACTGCTTAAAGATCATTAACAACAACATGTAAATTTTAACTATAAAGCATTCAAGAAACGCAACCTGTAATTTTTTAAGCATACATTCGATGTAAATATTTTTTTTTCAATTATTGCTTACATTTTGAGATTTCTGTTTCTTTAGTTTCTTTCATTGAATTTTATTTTTTTTTCTCGTTGAGCCTAATTGCACTCTGTGTTGAACGGTTCGTCACAAAACGTCGTATTATCCTTTCCACACTTTTTATAGGACTAAAAAAAGAAAAAAATTGCTTTATTTTCTTCCCAAGAGCTTCCTAGAATGCACTTGAAATGTTGAATTTATATTAAATTATTTACTTAATTAGTTATCATCGTGACGAACGTAACATATTGATTGTGACGAACCTAATCGCTTGAAACAAACAATGCATTTTTCGAACGTTTAATTCAATAAAAAATGAATGGAATGTATATTTTGAAATAGTTGTTTTTTCAATGTTACTGTATAATATTTTGTAATTTTTGCAACAATTAACTCGACTTTCAACTCATATTTGTGGAATTTCCTTGGGTTGCATTATATAGAAAAATCAGCACACACAGCTCAAAAAAAAAAAAAAAAAAAAATAGAGAGAGTTAAAGCAGAGAGCAAGAATGACAGGTAAAGAAAAAGGAAATGATAAGAAATAAAGCAGCAGAGCGTATGCGAATATTGCGGAAAAAAAACACACTCACACACACACACACACACAGACACACACATACAAAGATAAAAAAAATCAAGAAGACTGAGGAATCAAAAATGAGAAGTCAGGAGGATGAGAATCAATTGTAGAGAAGCTAGTAAGTTAGCTTTGTATAGAGTTGTAAACCAATGCAACTTCGCCTTTCTCAACATGCTAAGTTTACGGAAATATTCAAAAAGCACGCTCTTCCATGTAGTCCCAGGAAAAAATAGGCTTTTTTATGTTATCTTGCTAAATAATAATAATAATAATATTGAAATTACTGTGGCAGAAATGAAAGTCAAAAACTTCCCAGAAGAAGCTTTCTTGAAAAGACAATCCTTACAATGAATATTGTTTTCGTAAAGAAGATTACATTTCTTGATAGCTTTCTGGAATAAAAAAGGTTCCGCTTGTGTATGATAAAAAAAAATGTGTTGTAAAGACCCAAGACAGACGAAAAACTTTTATCTTTTTTTCTTTATTACATTCTAAACTGCCATTTCACCCGTACGTCTTCTCTCACGCCAAGCTCTTGTTCTTTCTGCGTTTGACTTAGGTATATTCACAATTATTGCATACTTTAATGAAGAAAATAGATTATAAACAGTGAGAAAACTAAAAATTACTCGAAATCCACCTTTTAGCTGTAGCCAAAAACAATAAAAGATAATAATAATAACAAAGTTAATTTTGATAATAAAAGTTAACGAACTAAATTCAAGGCTAAACTTTAGCAATGTGAATTACGCTCTTAAACTTGAATCAAAGAAATCCTAGAAAACCTGCATTATTTAAAAGGTTTAAAGTGACTAAAATCTACAAATACACTCTATAACAAAAAATCGACTCACCAAGAAGCAATCATCCGATTGCTTTGAAATTTCGCATGCACGAGTGTTTTGACCAGATATGCAAATAATTAAAATTTGGTGTCCAATGAATGAATAGTTTGATCTCCAGCGCATCGAAACTGCGCATCCAGCAGATGTATATAAGGAGCAGTTCTTCAACGGTTGTTAAAACTTTTGGTTTGATTGCCATTCAGATTACCTTTCAATAACTTAAAAAATGCTTTACGTGCTCATTACGAGCAACTGTCAGAGTTAGAGAGAGGTCGTATCATTGGATTGAAAGAGGCCGGTTGTACAAATCGGAGAATCACTCGTCATTTGAGTCGAAGCGATGCATCGATTCGAAGATGATGGCAATGATGGGTGGAAAATGGCTGAGTTCAGCGTCAGGATGGTAGCGGTCCACCTAAGACCACAACAAGTCATGAGGACAGAGTGATTGTTTGATCAGCTGTCACAGCGCTTTCTTTATCTCTATCCATCATCAGACGTTCAACCCAAACACAAGTGTCCATCATGACCATTTACAGACGGTTGAGACAGCGAAATCTACGCTCGCGCCTACCATTATGCCACCAGCCACTAACAACTGCTTACTGCCGAGCCAGATTACAATGGTGCATAGCTCGATTAGGTTGGAATGATGCCGACTGGAGATGTATAGTCTTTAGCGATGAATCCCGTTTCCAAATGTGTCTTGACGATCATCAAAGACGTGTTTGGAGACAGCCATGGCAGAGGGGGGATCCTGCTTTTACTATTGCCCGAAACACCGACCCTCAACAAGGCATTGTAGTCTAAAGTGCCATTCCGTTTGATAGCCGGACCCCTTTGGTCGTACTTAGAGGTACACTTACTGCACAACGGTACCTCAACGACATCCTAAGACCTGTTTTACTATCGTTTCTTTTGCAGTACTCTCGACTGGTTTTACAGCAGGACAATGCCAGACCAGATACGGCACGTGCTGCTCTGAACTGTCTGCAAGCTTGTCAAACACTTCCTTGGCCCGCCAGATCTCCCTCCCATCGAGCATGTCTATGATATGATCGAAAGGCGATTGCATTTGGCAAGTAATGTTGATGACCTCGCTTAACAATTGGAGCGAATTCGGCAGAAAATACCGCAGGACACCATCCGGGATCTTTATCGGTCAATACCACGCCGTGTTTTAACTTGTATCCAGGCTAGAGGCAGGGACAAACACCTTATTGAACTTGTTACTGTAACTCTGACATAAATTGTTCAATTGTTCTGAGATTTTAATCATTTATTATTATGTACATTGTCTTTCTATTCACCAGTTTTCGTCTCAATCAGGCAAATCCTTCTTGGTACGTCGATTTTTGTTTTTTGTTTTTTTTTTTTTTTTTTTTTTTTGTTGTAGAGTGTATTTACTAACTTAAGCCAAGAAATTATTTTTTTTTTTCATTTTATAAACAAAATTAAATTTAAATGCTATCATTTTTCATTTTTTCTGGAAGCAATTAAAAAACAACTACGTCGCTTCCATCACACAAAAGTATTGGGGATCAGAAAAGCAAAGCTCTCGCATAAAAAGTTTCACTTCAAAGCAGAGGAGAAAAAAAATAAAGTTTGCACAACGCCAATAAAAAAGCATTTGTTTTATTCATGCTGAAAAATTGTTGATATAAGTGTTACTTTTCTGACAAAGCATTAGTGCTTACCTATTAATTAATGTTTAGACACGCAACGGTCTAAAAAACTACACGATTCATCACTGTGACGAACGTAACTTCAGAGTTACGTTCTTCAATGTTACGTTCGTCACACGTCATATTTTGAAGAAATATTCATTTCTGTTACATTATTAAAAAAATGAGTATTATTCTGCGTGAAAGTTAAAGATAAGGAATGAAAATAACGCATTGTACTGTTTCTACAATAATATCTACCTAAACTTTAAAGAATTTTAGAGCTGAATTTCATGTTGCAAATTCAAGGTGTCAAAAACCAATTTATGTGATTTATACTGTGTTTTATTGCATGAATATTACTCATTAGTTTTATTCTTTCACAAAATTCCACAAAACCACAAGTAAATGTTTATTAGACGTTTAAAACTCATGATATGCGACGAAACAGAGTCTCTAAATGTTACGTTCGTCACTATGGAATGACCCTGGCCTACATTAGCGAATAAATACCCTTGTGCTTGAAAGTTAAATAAATAAATTACCAACGTTTTAATGTACAAAAATTACATTTTTTTGTGCATTAAGACGTTGGTATTTCATTTATTTAATGTAATTACATTGTTTTTAAAAATAAAGAAATAAATAAAAATTATAGGTATTAATTTGAATTTTTGGCATCTTGAATTCAAATTATGTTTCTCATAATCGCGAGCGTGTGTGTGTATGAATGCGCGCGTGTGTTTGTGTAGGCGCATGTGTGTGGGTGCGTGTGTGTATGTATGCATGTGTGCGTGTTGTGTATGCAGTGCTGTGTGTGTACGCGCGTGTGTGTGTATGTGTGTGTATGTAGGCATATGTGTTTGTGTCTGTGCGCAGACATGAGTGTGTGTATGTGTGAGTAGGTGTGCGTGTATGCGTGTGTGTGTAGGATATGGTCGCAACCTGGAGACTTGAATTCAAATTATGTTTTTCGCAATCACGAGCGTGTGTGTGTATGAATACGCGTGTGTGTTTGTGTAGGCACATGTGTGTGTGTATGTATGCATGTTTGTGCGTGTTGTGTATGCAGTTCTGTGTGTGTACGCGCGTGTGTGTGCAGACGTTCGTGTCTATGTAGGCATATGTGTTTGTGTCTGTGTGCAGGCATGAGTGTGTGTGTGTAGGAGTGTGTGTTTGTGTCTGTGCGCAGGCATGAGTGTGTGTATGTGTGTGTATGCGTGTGTCTGTAGGATATGGACGCAACCTGGAGACGGTTTTCGCAAGAGGAGCAGCATCGTGAGGCCGGTCGACGCGACGGCGGTGCTGGCAGGTGGAGGTGGTGGGAAAATAAAATGATAGAAATTCAAAACAGTCACGTAAGAACAATAAGCAATCGTGATTGCTCAAAAAAATATATTCTGATTCAAAATACGGGTATTACTGCGCTTTGAACATGGAATTTAAGTTGCCGCATCTTGTACTAATAACTTATTTTCTTCATCATGTACAAAAAATATCTAAAAATAAAATGTATGTGATTATCAGGAGTTTTCGCTGTTTAAACATATTTTCCTTCTTAAACGTTTTCGCTTTTAATTTTTTTTAAATTTAAGTTTGATATTTTTTTAAATATTTTTTAATTTTTCGAAAAGATTTTATCATCTTCAAATTAAAAACTACTTTTTAGCACAGGTTTTGCATATCAAGCTTTTTTCGATGAAGTTTTTTCCGAGCAAACCCAATTTGTTAGATCCGCATTTATATTGTATTTAAATTTCCTCGTTGAATATTTAAGTGACTAACTTTTGCAACTTTTAAAAGGTGAACAGAAACTAATTCCAATCTGAAAGTTGAGGAATAAATGTGTCCTTGTAGATACGTTTTAACTAAAAACTGGAGCGGGTGGGGGAAATTTGTCGAATATATTTTGGCCTGCCAAAACAAATATTTTAAAGAAAGAAAATTTAAACGGAATATATCACAGACTATCAGAAAACGGAGTTGTTAGTTAAAAAAAAAAAATGACTTGGTGTAAATTTTTTTTTTCTTTTTTGCTAAATGAACAATATTCCCGTTTAGATAACAGGTTGAGGTTTTCATACAAAACAATAAAAACACAAGGTTTTAAAATCCAAAAATTGAACCGTAAAGACTAGAAAATTGTCTTTATTATTATTATTGTCTATGTAGGCAGTAGCTTACACCTATAACACGATACAAGTGTCACAAGTAAAATTAACATCACTTATAACTGTATTTAACAGGCTTCATGTGCCCAAACTCGACATCTGTCACATCTCTTTGTCCTTTGAATTTGCATGTAGCTCATTATAAAAGATGCAAAAGTCAGCTGTCTCCTGCTTCTCATCAAATCATTTCACTTGCTGTTTCATACTCTTTTTCTTGAATTTTAGATCATTAGCTAGAGTAATATCGTAATACCTCCATTATATAATCTCATCACCAATTAATTCTCTTAAATTTCACAACTTCTTCTGTCGAGCCTCTTTCACCCTTTTCTCTAGAAATACTCGATAAGCTTTGGATTATTTAGTTGCCGTAGTAACATCCAACACTGCTTGAATAGTTTCTGAAACCAGCTGTGTCAATCAGTTTTTCTTTGATAGAACCCCATTATCAAAAATTTGAATCCAAGATCAACTGTCATGAAAATTTTAAATAAAAGTAACTTTTATTATTGAGTAATTTTTATAAAATTTGCATCACTTAATTTCTATATTTGTGTCTTCTCTATACTGATGAAATATAATTTATACGACATTTTCAGAACATACCTTTGCATTGAACATTACTAATTTACTTTACTGAAATAAAACACCTAACAAAATTAGATCTTTACAATTGAAGCACATAATGTAAGATAATTCAATAATACTTTATGACGTCCAAAACGGAGACGACCCCGTTTACGATTACCATCGATACCCTTTGTTATAAATGCAGTGTCATATTTTGTTTAAAAAAATGGCAATCCTTTAGACAGGTATTAGATAACTTAACTATAAATGCATTAAAACTCAATTTAAATGTAGAAAAATTGATGCTGTACGTTTCAAATCAGAATTTTCTTAAGCAAATCCATAAAATTTGATAAAGTAAAAGGTGAAAATGGAACAAAAGACCGAAGTTTTTTTTAATAAATTTTCCTATAAAAGAACAAGCTGTCAAACCTGACACAACTAGAGATAATATGGAGTATGGATAGCAATGTGCTGCACTAACGATAATATTGCAAATCAATGAGAAATTAAATGTCCTCATTTTAAACGACGTCCCCGTTTTAGGCAGTTCTCCCCTATTTCAAAAGGTTTTACGGAGAAGACACAGAGACAAACCCACCGACAAACATTTAACACGTAATTTTATAGCATTATGATAATATTTTAATTTATTGGACTTGTTTTTGCGATATTGTTTCAATGCTTCAAACCTCTTCTTTATTGCTCTTACTTTTTTTATTTAAAAAAAAAGCCTTTTACGAAAATCTTTTCTACGAATGAATTTATAAATCGCAGGCGCATAGCGTAATACATTAATTCATATAGAGTATTGTTATTTTTCTATAAAATCTTAGTTTGAGTCACATGCTTTAGCCCCATATTAATCTCATTGGCGCAAGGTTTAAGGTAGTAATAACAGCAGCTTGTCACAATGTCCCCCACAGAAACGAAGTAATCAGAATTTGGTTGCATTTTCGTCTTATGATGCAGGTCTCCAGTTTATTCAGATTAGAAAATCAAGTTTCTGCGCTCCCAATAGAACTCCTTTGTGTTCTTTCATGACAGCTAGGAAGTCGCGATTATCACTGAGATTCATATAACAGAAGATTCATCTTCGTCTCCAAGGCAACACAACAAAAGGCAGTCTCGAAACGAGGTACTTTTTCACGTTATATGAGCTCAATGATTTGGCCCCGAATAATGTTGCACTTTAAACTTTCTTTTCCTTTCTTTTGTGACGTATTTAACCCGTTAGATTTAAGAATGAGGACATCAAATGCATGATATGCTTCCGTTCTTTCCTTTCCGTGTCTTTCAAGGAAATTAAAATATGTGTAACTGGCCATTACATTGGCTAAAGGCAACCGAAAATATAAAAATAAAATTATGTTGATGCTTTGTAAAAAAAACCACACTGTTGGATACTCTAGTTACCTATTATGTTAACTCACTTGAATGAAGTAAAAGAAAATTCCTTCCCATAAAAGGGGGAAGAAAACGAATGAAAAGTGTTTTACAAATTCTTAACTAAATACTTAATCCACTTTTTTATCGCCCCCCAAAATAAATTTGGACTAGTGTTTTCGATAGGATTCGATAGGACCGTAGATTTACATTTGTTTGCAAACGTACCGCTAACCGAAAATTTTATTTTAACCATCCTCGATTCCATTTTAAGGATTGTATTTGCTTTCACATTTTTGTGCCTCACTTTCTTCTAATCGGTTCGTCGTGGAAGATTCAAATTAGAATTGTACAGCTATCTGTGAACCCACATTTAAGTCTCTCTCAAAAGCTGAAAAAGAGCTCGTTTGTGCTTCATGGCAATGCTAAGTTCAAGTAATGTTTACTGTGCAACGGAAACTGAGCCAGCCACCTTGTCTAAAGATCAGAGAAGTCTGACTGCGATGGGGAGGTCCCGGGTTCGAATTCTGGCTCGGGCATGGATGTACTTTCTCTCTCATGTTCTTCTCCTTTCTTTGTGTAAATGTGTTGTTGTGCTGTGAATGGTTGCTTACGCTATAAACGGATCCTTATGGCATGTGTACTGTGAAAGTCGGACTTCACACCAAATTACGGTATAGTTAGAAAAGTGAAACAGCGCACCCAAAATTGCCATCCTAGCTAGCACAAGGCAACAACAACAACGGAAACAGAAATACAGAAATTGAAGACTATTTTTGTCAATGTAACACCAATTTCGAACCAAAATTTAAGCATAAAATGTTGTGTTGAATCCATTTTTTTTTAAGTTTAAATATTATTTTCAAATAAATATGCCGAAGTAATACATTTTGTATATGCCGAAGTAATACATACAAGTGTAACTTTGATTACTCTTTTCACACAAATTAGCGATTCAATTAACATTTTTATTGATACATCTTTTAAAGTTTTTCTAAAAACTAATTTACTCATAAGTCTCAATTATGCGACTGGGTTATGAGTAAAATTACCGTGATTCAATGAAATTATTTGAGAAAAAAATTAATAAAAAGTTTTTAGTTAAATAAAAAAATAACTCATGATTCCGAAATGAAAAACAAGAACTATGCTATGATATCATAAATAATACGAAATATATATTTGCATTGCGTAGGACACGTGAATCAATTATTGCAGAAAGGGCATAATTCCTTTTTTTTTTTTTTTTTTCAAAATTGAGTTTTTGAATATTTGTATATAGAGACATCGACCGGTGTAGCAGGGAAGTCAATCCTTGTACAACAAGCCACACATTGGGGGTCACATTTTTCGTTTAGTGCAGAAAGGGCATAGGTCCCGGACTTATGCCCTTTCTGCACTAAACGGGTAGGACGAAATAGTAAGACGCAATAGCAAGATCATAGAAGAACTAGATTTTTTAGCGTAATGAATTAAAAACAAATAACTCCTTTGAACAACCATAATTTTGGTAATGGTAGGTTCGTCAGTTCGGGGGGTTAGAGAGAATTTGAAATCACTTAATCGGAACAAAATTTGCTAATTTCTCAGGGGTTTTACTAACATCACTCTATGAAATGTGAAAAAACTATGCTTTCAGTGTGATATACGCTAGTCAAAATAAGGACAACACTGCAGGAGACTTTTTCTAGAAATAACACTGAAGAATTTTAACAAGATTGCTGACGATTTTCCTCTGAGAGGCATTCGTTTGTCTTTTGCGACCGTTATTTTGGGACAGTAAAGCAAATGTATACCAGATATGTCAGATTATAAACATGTGAAGTTCAATCTTTTATATGTGAAATATTGAAATCACATGCAGGTTCACCGTTAAATTTTTTGAAAACAATGAAATCTGTAATTGCTAAAACGGGTGCCCTTCATTTTAGATGGAAGGAATTCATAATTTAGATTTCAAGAGGACTTATCTCCCAAATTGAGATTTTGGAAAAAGATTCTACTGGGCAAGAAATGTTTTCAATTATCAACATTCATGATGTTTAAATATTCGATAGAACATCAAAGTAACGGTTGCAGGCTAGCTATTTTATAGACGGTTTTCAAGATAATATTGCAAAGTAACTCTTGTCGGCTGAACTACATTTGTCAATATTGTGTATGAAGGGAAATTTTTCATATTGTTGGAAGAAATAATAAATATATTCAGTGCAATTTTGAACATAGTCACACAAATATGTATATCGAACTGGTACACAAAACCAGACAAGAGATGGATAGAAAAAAAGATTTCAATGGAGGATGTATTTGATGAATATTAATATGAATATAGTCTTATACACATGTAAAACTTTTTCTTTTTATCTCAGTTTGTTAGTTATTGTATTTCTTTTACACCAGACTTTATTATTTCCCTAAAATAAGATGAGAGAAAGAGGAAAGTAAACGGATGTATTTTCGTAAGATAATGAATTTATGAATACGGACTTCACTAATTATTTTTGTCACTTCGTTATGTTATTTTTTATTATCATAAATCAGTTTGAAACAAATCTGTTTCACTTGATTTACATTTTCATCACTCTAAACTAGTCTTTCAGGATATTTATTGCAGAAAGGGCATAAGTCCAAATTAAAAAACAAAATAATAATAATAATTAATTTCAGTGACAAAATAAAACTTAATTTAAGGTGAGGTAATGATCTTACTTGTGGCTAGATTAGTCATAAAAATGTTCGTAAATTTAGTATATTTCTGAATGAAATAATCACTTTCATTGATTCCTGAAAAGTTGCATTGGTTGGACTTACGCCTTTTCTGAAATAATCGATTTACTTGTGGTTTAAATTTTAACGACAATTTTCTTACTATTTATAGTTAATAAGTGCGAATTCAAAATACTATCTTAAAAAGATTAATTACGTGCTGAAAGAATTATTTATTCAATGATTAAAATGTCATGAAATAGAAAAATACGTAAGTAGAGTACTGCAGTCTTATTTGTTATTCCTATTACAATAATAAATCTAAAACTCTTGAGCAGGTTCAATCCTAATTTGTTTATTACTTATGTTACAGAACTAATAATCAAAAATTTTTAACTTATTCTTATCTCATTTATGTAATATTTATAATGTTTCCACGCTTAAATCACGCCGTGGCATTTTGTGTCTTCTTTTTTTCTACATGGTTCTACATAATTTGATTGACTGCTCAGATAAAGTCGATTCGATACAACTTGCTGTCCCAAGTAGGACTCTTAGGAGTTATTCTTCTTTTAAAAATATTTTTACCAGACGGAACTTTTTTGACAATTTTTGTCTTTTTAAATTTTACAAACTTTTTAACATTCATTGTCATGATTTAGATATTTTTAACTTGTCATTTTACAATTTTAAGTCTTTATGTTTTAATAATTTAAATGTATAGTTTTTTTAATTGCTTATTTTTATATTGTTGCCACTGTAACTGGATTCTTTGTGTAGTGTGCAATGCTTTTAATAAATAAAATAAATTAAAAAAATAATTATAATAAAAATGTTATTTAAGCTTGCTTTGAAAAAGAGATTCAATCAAACAATTTTAAAGAGTGAAATTTTATCCGCATATCATTTTATTTACAGAAATTTTTGTTGAATCCTTTTAAATTATGCGTTTATTCGTTGTGTGACTTCTTTTACGAAAGATTTATCAATTTGAATACAATAATTTAAAATGTTTTCCTGCATTAGATTTTTATTTTTGTTTTAAATTTCAATAACTGTTTTTCATCGCACTATTATCTTTTTCATCGTAGTAAGTATTTTAGCCTTACATCTTTTGAAGGAAGCATGTATTACATATGTAGAGACGGGTAATCCAGTTGTTAAAAGCGAACATTTATTGTAAATTGCAACAAAACACATTACCATTAAAAGAAATAAATATAAATTAATCAGTTCCATCTCGGAATAATCTAACATTTACACACAACACATCAATCCAGATACCGCGCGCTAGCCAACTCAGCTGGAGCCTTTTAAATAAACTTTGCCAGATTTGCATGCGCTGTTTCTCTGAGTTTAGGCCGTTGCCACAGACTCCCTCACCAGTCTCACAAGACCATTGGGAGACGAAAACGTACTTTGCGGCCAAACCTTGTTGTAACTCCAGGAGTCCTTGGATTGGAATCTCCAGCAATTAAAAATGCTGGTTTTAAGCGATCGATGTGAACGATCTTTTCCTTGTCGTTCACCGAAATCAAAAAGTTCTTGTCCATCCTCTTTAGGACCTCATAAGGCCCTTCGTATGGCGGCTGCAATGACTTTTTTACAGCATCTAAGCGCACAAAAACATGTGTACAGTTTTGCAGATCTTTAGGGATATAAATCCGTTGTTGACCATGCCGAATAGGAGTAGATGGACTTAGCGAGCTAATCAGTCTTTGAAGACGTGCAACGTAGTCAGGCATATTAGATAAAGTTTTTTCTTCATACAACTGTCCAGGTAACCGTAGAGTTGACCCATAAGTCAGCTGTGCCGCGGACGCGCCAAGGTCTTCACGTAACGTAGATCTGAGTCCCAACAGCACTAATGGAAGTGCTTCAAACCAATCGGATTTGTAACACATCAAAGCTTGCTTCAATGGTCGGTGCAATCTTTCCACCAGACCGTTACTTTGGGGTCTGTACGGCGATGTCCTTGCTAATTTTATGCCAAGCATCTTTTCGCACTCATTGGGTGTTGAGTCAATCTGGACGAACCGTAACTAGCGACGCAACCAAATGATCGAATTTGGTTTGTTCAACCGTAACGCCAGCTAACCTAAAACTAGCTTCAAGTTGTACAAAAAATAACTTCGCATTATTAGGCCAAAAATTAGGTACTTTTACAGAAACCCTATTGCAACTTAAGTTTTCAGCACTTACTTCCTTTTGAGCCAAATTTAAATTCTCTTTTGTTTCCATACTAACATGAAACAACTAATAGCTTGGGTACAATGCTACACTCAAGCACCTCAAAGGACACATGCACAGAAAAGCAAGACAGTTGAAAAAAATTGAAGTTTTTCGTCGAAATAAATTACTTTCCGGCGAATTGCTGCGACCCATTCTTTCTTGAAATCATTTCGCTACCAACTGATAACTGCGTGTTCAGGTCACCAATGTAGAGACGGGTAATCCAGTTGTTAAAAGCGAACATTTATTGTAAATTGCAACAAAACACATTACCATTAAAAGAAATAAATATAAATTAATCAGTTCCATCTCGGAATAATCTAACATTTACACACAACACATCAATCCAGATACCGCGCGCTAGCCAACTCAGCTGGAGCCTTTTAAATAAACTTTGCCAGATTTGCATGCGCTGTTTCTCTGAGTTTAGGCCGTTGCCACACATATTATTTGCACAAATATTATTGGAATAGTCGGTGCTTAAATTAAAAGCATGCCGTTTGCAAAACATTTATTTTAAAAGTAATAATACCATACTTTATCTTCAGATTCTGTTAAAATGTGCAAAGTCTTTTTTAAATTTTATGCAACGGTTCAACACATAAAGGACTGAACTGTTACTAGTGTTTGACTTCAAATTATTAAACTGTCACTACAGAAGTGTTCACAGAAGTGTGTGGTAAAAAAATACTACCAAACTTCAGCATTTGATAAATTTCATTATTTAAATTTATTAGATACTAGCTGTACCCGACGCGTGTTGCTACGCCAACAAAAAAATGCATCATTATACTGATTTTCATAACAATCGGTTGAACGGGGCAGAAGTTGTTACTCAGCAGTGCCACCTGGTGGCGAGTGGCTTCAATGAGCATATTATGCACCTTCTCCGTGGAAAAATACATATATATATATATATATATATATATATATATATATATATATATATATATATATATATATATATATATATATATATATATATATATATATATATATATATATATATAGCAATTTTCATAATAATCTGTCCAGGTATCAAGTGAAGCCGTGACTATACTCAAATTTTGTACTCACGCAGTTTGCAAGATCAATCAATCGCTAAAAATATCAAATAGAAAAAGTTTTTAATCCCCCCGTTGCATGAAAAGCCATAAAACAATAAAGAAAGAATTTATTTGTTCAAACTCAAGAAAAATGGCAACAGCTAACTTCTTATCAATGAGATCTTTCACGCGAATTAATTTCTGCAGTCGATAATTTTATTCGTATTTATCCAATGGATTGTGACTTAAATTGGAATAAAAAAGGAACTATCGATCGGATTTTTTTCGAACTGGTCTATAAACATTCCCAGTACCAAAAATAACAAACGGTGAAAGTTTCAGCCAAATCTGCCGGGTAGTTTTTGAGTTCATGGATGACATACAGACAAACATTCATTTATATATATATATATATATATATATATATATATATATATATATATATATATATATATATATAGATAAGTAAATTTTTCTCAGCGTTTTACTAATTGCATGATCAAATTAATCTTGACTAACTGCATTAACCCTAAATAAGGTTTGATTAATTCTTATAATGATTTACAAAGGTCATAGAAACAAAAATTTAAACAGTTTTTATGCAGTTTTTAGCCTTGAACATTTTTTTTTTTTTGAAACGAAGTTAATGGGTTAATGGTTGAATTAAATCGTGTAAAATAAGTTTGAATAACATTTCTTTATTATTTTGTCAAATGCTGTTTTTATGCTAGTATTATGACATTTGAAATACAAGTTTAAACGTATCCGACAAAATATCTTAAGTGATAAAATTTAGAACCAGTTTGAAACTATATTTGGTTTCCGTAAATTTCTCGAAATGAGCTGGGAAAATTACTGATAATTATTGCAATCAATACAGTCGACTTCGTTATATAAATCCTGAATAATTTATAACTTCCTATAATAAAATGGTGCTTCTCGTTGGAAAACACATTCCTAAAAATAAGCTAATTATTAAAACGGGAGGTGGAAGTAAAAGGATATCTCCTTATTTTGCCAAGAAAAACAGATAATAATACTGCTTGTGCTACTGTGTAATTTATTTTGCATTTCTTTTAATCCACCGGTCATTAAAGTCTGAGAAATGTGTGGTTTCATTTATCTTTGCACGAAAACAAATTTCATATTTTTCATTTTGGACAAAACAAAATGAAAGCATTTAATCATAATGATTAATTTCCGATTTCAACATGCACAATTTATTTTTCTTTCTTTCAGAGACAAGACTATATTCAAGAGATTACGAATTAGAATGCAACATTAGAGCTTTAATTGATGGTTTAGAGCTATATGTTTTCTTTTATAAAATAAGTGCAACACATTTTAAGTTTTGAAATTTTATCTATACTTTTTTTTTATTTTTTGTGTGAAATAGTTTGACTTTTGGAATTTTTCACTGGTTTATATTTTTATTTAAAAAGCTTTAACTGTTTACTTATGCAATTACAGCTTATGCCGTTTAGTATGCCGTATTTCACACTTATGGTACAGCCACGCGACCTGCAACAGAAGTCTGCCACCTGGTGAGCGTGAAGAGAAACCTATCAGTGTCTCAACAGTAGTCACAAATGTTGCGTGCTTGGTTCTAAATTTCTGTAATAAGCTGAGATTTCACACCTTACAGAGTTCCAAAGAGGAATGATTAGTGGGGCGCGTTTAATTGGAGCATAGGTTACGGAAACAGCAAAGCTTTTGAGGTGTGCAAGAGGTACGGTGTCAGTGGTTATGACAGCATACACGAAAGAAGGTAAGACGACGTCTTCAAAGCACCACAGTGGCCGAAAGTCAAAGCTTGCTGATAGGGATAGAAGAGCTTTGAAGCGCAAGGTAGCCCGAAAGCGCAAGCAATCCTTATCCGAAATAACATCTGAAATGAACAGCCATCTCCAGGACCCCGTTTCAACAAAAACTGTCAAAAGGGAACTTCATGCTGCGAACATTTATGGAAGAGTGGCAATTCGAAAACCCTTGGTGACAGCAACTAATGCTTTCAAGCGACGCCAATGGTGCAGATACCACAAAGTTTGGTCCCCACAGATGTGGCAACAGGTAATATGGTCAGATGAATCATCATTTACCCTATTTCAGACTACCGGGCGCGTTTATGTCTGGCGAACGCCTTTAGAAACCTTTAATCCTGAATGCCTCTTGGCGACTGTGAAGCGGTGGCTCAATTATGGTATGGGGTGCGATATCTTGGCGTGGTCTTGGGCCACTTGTTATTCTGCATGGGCGTGTCAAATCTAATGACTATCTGAGCATTCTAGAGGATCATGTCCATCCGTTTGTCCAGACTGTGTTCCCTGGAGAGCGACCGCTCTTTCAAGACAACACCCCCATACACACTGCCAGATGTGTCCAAGAATGGTTCGAAGAGCATGAGAGTGAAGTTGAACATCTCGTCTGGCCCCCTCAGTCTCCGGACTTAAATATTATTGAACATTTATAGGGATATTTAGAGTCCAAACTTCGTTCTTGATTTCCACCTCCATCCGGACTTTCGGAATTAGAGACCATTCTGCAGGAGGAATGGCTTAATATCCTTTTAAATGTTGTCCATGACCTTTATGCATCTATCCCCCGTCGAATTCAATCTGTTCTTCAATCAAAGGGTGGTCCAACCCCCTGTTAATAAAGATTTTTCTTTATTTCACAGGTGTTCATATTATTTTGTCCCCCATCTGTACATTTTAAGTTGCAGTATCTTTTGTTTTGCTCTTAGAACGTTAGAGTTCAAAACATGTTCATTTTACTCATTTGTAGAGCTTATGAAATGCTTTAATTGATAACAGGTTGCTTTAACAGTCTTCGTCACATGTAGATTGAACTGTGAGTTCAGGGATTTTTTTAAGTTCGAGTAACATAATTAGAATAATTAAACATTGATCAATCTACTACTTTCTCTTGTAAATATTTTTACGAAAGCAAAACATGGTCGTGTTTACTCAAGGTAAAGTTCAGAGGCAAAAAAAAAATCTATCCATTTAAGTTTTAATTACATAACAGCTGCAAACAATAATTGAAAAGGCTGCGTCTAAAAGAAAAAAGATAACCTAAAAGATGTTTTAGAGGAATAAGACAGAAGAACACCAACAAAAATATGTTTTCATATACATCTCAAGTTGGCTTCAGAAACTGTAATGTCAGAACGCGTATTATAAATTTAAAAACATAAAATGTATGTTCCAACCGCTGGAACTGCACTGCAAATAATCAAACACTTTTTGAACACTATTTGCACCACACGTACACATGTCTCCTTTTTAAGAACACTATTTTTGTAATAGTTATTAGAACTGTTTTGTGAACACATGTCATAATACTTTTTGAACACGTACACTTGTCCCCTTTTTTAGAACACTTTTTCCGGTCAGTTTTCAAAACACTTCTAGAAACACTGTTCGGAACATGTATATCCTTCTTAGCGCACTTTTTAGACATTTCATGGATAGTGTAAAAGAATGGTTTTTGAACACTTGCGCTAAACATTTTGTGGCACACATTTTAATACAGTTTTTAGTTGTTCCTTTACCAGAAACCCTAATGATAAATGATTAAATAACGATTTTTGGCCAGTTTTGTGTGGAAACGGTATTATTTTTTTTTGAAAAGTAACGGCGTTCCAGTAAGACCAAACACGAATTCACCCCTGGTTTTAACGTAGCTCGCGTAATTGAAAAACTGTATGTCGTAATAAGTCAAAATTTTGTATGTAGACTGAGTGGAGTCTGGTTGTGCATCTGAGTTTTTGGTGTGCACAGAGGTTCCCAAAGAAGCGTTTACACTTTTTCTTTTTTTGAGCAAAATCGGTGTAGTTTTCAATGACGACTAAGGAGCATATTTTTCTCGATTATGATCGATTCGATCGAATTCTATCTACCAGTCATGTAGCGAGACATTTTCTTCTGGGTGGAGTAAAGGAAATTTCTGGCTTCACTTTTGGTTGATAGAATTCGTTCGAATCGAATCATCAATTCTGTTAGGTTGAATGTGCCTCTGAAATGATGTTATGAATGGACGCCCACTTGGTGAAAAATTAAGCAACAAATATTTCACTAAGTACTGTTTCTGAATTGTTATTTCAGTATGTTTTTTTGGAAAAATTACTTCTGGAATACAATTTTGTGAAAACCCGATTGTTAATTTGATCAAAAGTTATTAAAAGTAACTTGCTTTTTATTAATGGCACATTCAACTCGATTGTGTTCAATTCGATGGAATGCTATCTACCAGTAGCGTAGTCAGAAATTTCAACTGGATGAGGCAATGCAATTTTTTGGCTGTGCTATTGGTAGATACAATCTTATTCGATTAAATCGAATTATGTTTGACTGTAATGGGCCACTTCAACTTAAAAAGTTTCAGCTGTACTTGAGTTTTTTCAATTGTGCGATTTTCTTTAAATAAAAGCATGAGTTCACAGAAATTCCTGGTCAAGCTCGCTTAACTATGCGCTACTTTGAAATACAGAGTGCTGTTTAAAAAGTTAAATTGTCTCAAGGAAGAAATTCGTTCCCTAATGCAGCTAAAAATTAAAACACGTATTTAATTTACATTTTAAACTGATGCACTTAGAACCTCTGAACTCCAATTTTGCAGTTTACTAAACACATCTTGTCGTAAAAGAAAATATTTTTTAAATTAACCTAATTGACATACATACACATTTTAAAATTTACATCACATTGCTGAAAGTAGTATTGCGGAATCCTCATCGTCTTTGAGCAAAAGTTTAATTAATTGAGTGTTGGCCAACTTTGACTTATTTTGTTTCAGTCGAACGTTTTATTAAATTTAGTGTGGTAGGTTCATTGTTTCAAAGCTTTTCAAAATACGAAAAAAATGAATTTCAGTTTCAAATGTCTGGAAATTTAAATACAAACGACGTCAGGAAAAAGTCTTACATAACTCGAGCTTGAACAGAAGTATGTTCATTTCTTTTCAATAAAAGGAAATCTTGAAACGCATCTGCAGAAATCGTTTGCAGTTTTACTACTTAGCAGTCATTTAACTGAATATTTTTAAAATAAATTTATTTGACACATGTACAGATTTTAAAATTTACATCACATTGCTGGACAATTGTATTGCAGAATCCTAGTTTTTACATGCAAGTCGATTCTATTGTAAAATTCCATAAAAATTTAATTTATAAAAGCTATTTTTTACATTTATAAACTTTATCAGTTGAACACAAATAATATATGTCCCCTTTAACACTAAATTCTCTGGGATAATATTTTTTCTAGAATTAGAAACCCCTCCCTCCTCCCTTCCCTTTTATCATCAAATATAGCTGAAATGTTTTTAAGATATCATATTTTTTTCTTTTTTAGATTTACGACGAGATTCTCCGAGTCTGCTTCCTCTAACTTCTTCAAGTTCAGCTTGAAACTATAATTTCAGAATTAAATTTTGAAACATTGAGATTGGATATCCCCTTATGTCCCCTAAAAATGTTCTGAATTCTTCACCTCTGAATCCTTTTCGGAGGGGATCATTCATGGAAACTCTTACCCTTATAGTTTACTAAAGACCAATTTGAAATTGCAATTTTAAAACTCCAGTTTAATTAATTTTTCTAGACCCCCCCCCCCCGCCTCGTTTTCTCACCTTTGCATCACCCAAAGACAGCTTAAACGTTATTTTCAATACATCAGCTTCAACAAATATCTCGGGAAGGTATCCCTACACCCTTTTTTCCGAACATTAAAAATATGGGTTAAAATTGCGTTATTAAAGCTAAAATTAGACAACCCTCCATAAACTATTCAATAATTGGTATACAACAGTAATGTTTTAGTTTTTACGCATTGTTCTATGGTGACTAGATTCGGGTTTGTGGTGACTCATGTAGTGATGACGTCAGATCAGCTTGGAATCTATAAGCTTGGTTTGAAATTATAGAGATATCGCCTTATTGGCATCACTTGGGGCAACTTATTTTTGGCCCCAAGTTTAGCGAAAAATTATAAATGTTTGTAAGTCTGGCGATTTTTTTTTAATCCTTCGTTGTGTAACTATCACTCCGGAACCCCATCTAATCGGTAAAACCACAAACAGCGGTAGGTACGGGGGATTCTGGGATGTAATATGTAACCATCATGAAGGTTAACTGTCATCCTTGATGACATCATTCACCCAACAACCAATTAGAGGAAGGTTTTAGGCGAGCATAGATGCACACACACACACACACACACACAAGCGATCAGATTTTAATATTATACATTTTGTTTTTTACTGTGCTTAAAAAGTTTTCCAAAGTTAAAAAGTTCCAGTTAAAAAGTCTACTAGAGGACACTGGTCAATTACTGGCGAAATCTTCTTTTTTGACTAATACTGGAAGTAATTTGAAAAATAGTGAAAAAATAAAGAAAAATGATTCATTATTGTTAATTCTAATAATCGTGTTGACACATAGAATTGTTTTTAATTGTTTCTTTGATTTTTCACTGAGACTTAATAGAACTTGTAGAAACTTCCTCTAAATGGTTAATTACTTCAAATTACCCTACAATTATTTTTGTACGCACGAACAAGAGGGACTGATAACGTATGTTCTTTCTCAAATTGCTTCAGTAGAAGAAAAAGGTTTTAAAAGCGTTTAACTATTTTTTTATTGTTATTATTTTTATTAAAAAAAGGAAAAAACTCAGTTCTTCGTTACAGAAGATTTAATAAGAGAAAAAAAGCTTTTTTTTGAGCAGCACAATTATTTTACTTGAAACATAAAAACAATTTATTTTGTAACCCCAGTATTCAGTAACAATTTATTCAGCTTCCTCTTAAAAAGAAATAAATAAAAAGAAATAAAGAAGACTTCAGTGAATAACCACTTTTCATTCCTATAAAGAACGCATAGGAGCTTTAAAAAAATCTTCTTTTGAATTATCTTCTTGTAAATGTCTGTAGGACGAAATGTTTACAAATGAAGTGTGAAAAATGATGAAAACATTTCTCTCCCATCGTGATAAATGTTTCGTTAAAGTAGTTGTATCTGCGCTCTGGTTCTATAAAAACAGTAGAAAACCAAGTATGCAATGCAGCGTAAAATTTAAAAACTCAGTCTTTTATGAACACACTTAATCCTAAAACAATTTTTAAGGTTTTTTTTTTTTTTTTTTTTTTGCACTTAGTGCTGGGCATTTACTTGTTTCTAATTTTTAATTATAATCAAAGTTAATTTTTTCTCCCTTATTCTTCTTTCTTTTTTCAAGAATAAAAAACATTATTATTTGGTAAACATTGGTAAATATAAATAAGCAAATATCACTTGATCTGTCTAAGAAAAAAATAATTAAATTAACTTTATTAAATAGCAGATACATAGTATACAGGGTGTTCCATTTTAACCTGCAAGACCTTTATTTTCGCAACCGTTAGTCCTAGACGTATACTTCCCATTGCAAAAATATTCAAAACCAGATGCAGCGTTAAGATATTGAAAATTTGAAATGAGAATAAAAGTAAGTTAAAAAATACAGAATTTAACTTTTCATACGGGCTCCAGGTCACCTAACTTATATTTAGAGAAACGATTTCCATTGAAAAACATTTCTAACACAAAAAGTTTGAAATCAGTAGGACCAATATTCACCGAAATATGAAACGCAGCGTTTTGTGACTTACACCACTTTACTTTCGCTGTCAATAACACATTTTAGGGGAAAATATAGCAGTTAACAAGTGTTTAAAATTATATTTCTGCAGGGTGTGGTTTTTTAAATTGCTCGAAGTTTTGCAGTGTGTTTTTGCATATCATGGCATAACATTTGCATTAATTTTTAAATAGCAATGAAAAATATAAATGCCTTGTTTTTTTTTTACTTTAAAAACCTGTCATTCAAGTTTTTTGTGTTAGTAATAGTTTTTAATGAAGATTATTTCTCTAAACATTAGTTAGGGGACCTAGGGCCCGTATAAAAAGTTAAATTTTGTATTCTTTGACTCATTTTTATTTCTGCTTCAAACTTTCAATATCTTAACTCTGCATCTGATTCAGAGCATTTTTGCAATTGGAAGTGTGCATCTAGAACTAATGGTTGCGAAAATGGAGGTCTTGTAGGTTAAAACGGAACACCCTGTATAATTAATAAATTTGTTTGTCATTTATAAAAAACATTCAATTACACCAATCATAAATAAATTTAACATTATACACTAAATTCTCTTTCATTTTTTTAAATATCCATTTCAGTGGAGCGTTACTTCATAGTGAAATGGAAAAATCAATAAAGTATTCATAAGGTGGTATTTAGAATTTAATTTGTAATTTGAATGCATCTTGCATCGAACTATTCAACACTTTACGTTATTTTTACTAATTTTTTTTTGTTGAAATACCGTATCAAAAAAATATGTTTTCTTAGCTTTTCCGTATTTGATTAAAGTAAGTCGGTGTTACGAAAAAAAATCTATGTGATTTTATAGAATAGTCAAAGCAATCTGTACTTTTTTATACGTTTGTAATATTTAAAAAGTGAAACCAAGAATAGGTTTGGTGTTGAACAAGCTGCAAATAGGCTCATACAAAATCGATGGTAATCTGAAGAAATATTGTTATTTGTTTAAAGTTCGTGTATTTGATTAATGTTAAGTAAATACTAATTTTCTAATGTTATATTTTTGGTATCCACCAATGAGGCATCCCAAGTAACTTTTTACAGATTTCTTTCAAAATTTAAATTTATAACTAAAAATGTTTTTGAAGCTCTAAACTGAATTCGTCACCGTCAATATAAACTCATATTAAACTACATTTGATAAACTCAAAGCCGTTATCAAAAATTACATATGAGGCAGTGAGAAGCGAAGGGATGTAAATGGCAAAATTAAAAATTTGGAGATAACCAGTACAAATTGTAGGGGAATCTCTCTTCTGTTTTGGGGCAAGAAATAATACTAGTAGCCCTGGTAGGTGCTGCTGTACAGCATTATTAAGAAAAAGAAATTCAATGAAAGTCTACCTAGTAAGTTATCTTCAAACGCGTTTTACTTAAAGCTTGAAAATGTCCACTTACATCTCTTTGCTTCTCTCTCAATGTGTACTTCAAAACTCAAACGTCACATTCGGGGCACTGATAAATCGTTATTTATTTTATTTATTTATTCATTATTAATATTATGTTTTGGTCACTCATTCGAACAGTTTGTGCATATATGTGCAGCATATGCAAAATTGGATCATATCCTCTCCCTGACCATTCAGTGTCATAATAAAGACAACAAGGTCCCAATGATTCCAATGATGGCCTTTTTGGGCTACTTTTCCAGGGCTATCAAATCACAGGAAAAATGACGGCACACAACGAATTTTTATTTTTGTCAATTACATAAAAAAAGGCTTTCTAGAACAATGAAACAATTTTTCCAGTAAACAGCAGTGAGTGTTGGAAAAAAAAAAAAAAAACTGCATAACAAGATTAGGCAATTTTGACAAGAAGATTTTGAGAAAACCGTTGCTACACTTTTGCTTGTTGATAACAAATTGCTTGTTGGTAACGCTTTATCATCAGTTAGGATTGCTGATGACTATATAATCACGATCTAACAAATTATTGCTATCCTATATAAAAATATGGAGGGTATGACTCATTGGTCTGGCACTTAAAAGTATTGAACCCCTGTTTTCTTTTTTTTAAATCGGCAACAGACACTTTTAACGATGTGAAATTCTTCCCTAAATATTGGATACTTCAGATATTAGACGGTACAATATATTCTTTTATTTTAAATTTAATCACAAATGAGCTGATGTGTGCATCACATGACTTCCTTTTACTCCAATTTAATATCATTTTCCCATTACTGGCGTATTTAATGTGATTCAATAGTTTACTCTCTAAATATCACCAACAGTGGCCAAATTGAAACATATTAAAAAAAAAAAAAAAAAAACACGCCAAATTTGTCACCAAGTTGGTGACAAAACTTGGCGACCAAAAGCTAGGCGATATATCGCCAAGTGCCCGCCAAATTATAACACCACTTGACTTTACAATGAAATTAACAATGATTTCCCCCAAAAAAGGGGCAAAAGACCCCTTTAGAAACACATGAATACAACCAAAAGAAGAGATGCACAACTAGAACCCACTAGGAGTCTACGTGCTTCAACTTTCTAGGACTTACCGTTCTTGAGTTATGCGACATACATACGCACATGCGCACATACATACATATGCACATACAGACGTCACGAGAAAATTCGTTGTAATTATCTCAAGAATCATCATTATGGATATTTCGCGTGTCTATACGTTCTTACGCCCTTATCCACGTGTGGTCGAGTCGAAAAAAAAATCAATATTCATTCGGGGGTGAGTAAAATGGAAATTAAGGTCGATTTTTGAGTGAAATTTTTTTCGCGAATACAATACTTCCTTTTTTGTAATAGGAAGTAAAAAATAAGTGAATATTGAAAATATGAAAAAACTAAACAAACTAAAGTTGACGTGTTTCTGGATTTTTCTGAAAATACTATTTTTGGGTTAAATCATCTCTCGCAATCTTACGCCGTCGCGCAGTTAGTTACTTTTGAGCAATTTCATGTCAGACTAGTGGTACCCGCACGGCTTTGCCCGTAATAGAAAAATTAAAAGGTCTTTTGGTTCGCCTTGAATATTTACAAATAATGTATGGTAAATTTTCTCGCCAATTGGTTTGTACTCATGTTACGGTTCCACGTTAGGATAATGTCGTATCTCGCTAATTGGCTTGTGCCCGTGTTACGGTTCTACGTTATGATAATTTCGTATCTCGCCAACTGACTTGTGCCCATGTTACGGTTCCACGTTATGATAATTTCGTAATTTACTTGTCCATCTTATGATATTTTTGTTCTTAAAATTGGAATAAAAAAGAACCACATCGAATTTCCGAAAAATCGCTTCGAGGTGCACACCCCCATGCTACAAACTAACTTTGTGCGAAATTTCATGAAAATCGGCCAAACGGTCTAGGCGCTATGCGCGTCACAGACATCCTACAGACATCCTCCAGACAGAGAGACTTTCAGCTTTATTATTAGTAAAGATAAATCACTTTCTTGACCTCACCATTTACGATATCAGTACAAGTTCGCATTAAGGACACATATGATAAGACAAGTAATCCTGCTAATTTTTAGATTTCTATTTTGAAAATTGTACGAAATATAGGTCTATAAAAACTCAAAATGTGCGATAAAAATGAAAGGCGTGTTCTTACAAATGGCTGTAACTTATCTCCTAAGTATAGTAGAATAAAAATTCAAAAAATATTGTGAAGTTAAAAAAAATTTTGACAAGTACCATGACTTTTTTGCGAAAGATTCAACTTTCAGGGTCATTCACCATGGCGAGTAATATTGCGAAAGAGTGTTTACTTGCACTGTTAAAAATTCAGGAAGATTTTCTGGTAATTGTTACTGTAAACTGGCGGACTTAACGCATCGCTGATTTCTACGGTAATTTATACCTGAAAAATAAGCGATCCCAGCGCCAATTGGTTGCTGTGGTCTACCGAGGAAACCGTAAAATTTTACAGTAACATTTGATTTTTACGGTAATAGTTACTGGCAACATGCATGCCAGTAACAATTACCGTAAATTTTCCGGAAAATTTTTAACAGTGTGGGTGTGTTTTAAAATGATCGATTTTTACTTCATTTTACAAGTATTGTATTCGCAAAAAAAATTTCACCAAAAAATCGACCTTACTTTCCATTTTGCTCACCCCCGAATGAATGTTGAGTTTTTTTTTTTTTTTCAACCCGACCACACGTGCAATATATACCTAAGAACGTATAGACGCTCGAAATATCCATTTTGACGTTTCCCGAGTTAATTACAACGAATTTTCTCGTGACGTCTGTATATACGTATGTGCATATGTATGTGTGCGTATGTATGTCGCATAACTCAAGAACGGTATGTCCTAGATAAATTAAATTTGGTATGTAGAATCCTAGTGGAGTCTAGTGTGCACCTCCACTTTAGGTTGCATTCGGGTGTTTCTAAAACGGTTCGGGTGGTTCGGGTTCTTTTGCACCTTTTAGGGGGGAGATCATTGTGCATTTCGATGCAAACTCAAGTGGTGTTATAGTTTGTCGGACACTTGGCGATATATCGCCAGTCTTTTGGTCGCGATTTCTTTTTTGTGTAATTTGGTTTCAATTTGGTCACTAATGGTGATATTTAGAGAGTTAACTATTGAATAACATTGAAATTGCAATAATGGGGAAACATTAAATTGGTGTAAAAGAAAGTCATGTGATACACACATCATCTCGTTTTTTTTTTTTTTTTTAAATTCGGAATTGCGTTACCTCTGAAAAGTTGTAGCTTGGAATCATCAATTGGGGGAAAATTAAAAAAAAAAATCTAAGTTGACATCTTCAGTTCGGGCATGAGACTGAAAATTTGAAAAAAATATGTAAAACTTTTAATTTTCTGAAAATAATAAAATCAGTCTTTTTTTTGTATATTTTCATAACGAAACAGCCATAAATTATCAGTATATAGCGTAGTTTGAACCTAAGAGATATTTTATAGCTTTTACATATCATCTTTAGTTCAAGCATACGCCTTAAATTGGGCTTAAAATTTCAGGAGATTTTAGCCCAACTTAAGACGTATTCGCAAACGAAAGATCTTATGTAAAAGCTATAAAACATTTTTTTTCCTGTTCAAACTACGCTATATACTGACAATTTATGGCTCTTGCCTTATAAAAATATAAAAAAAAATAATTTTAATATTTTTTGAAAAATTCAATTTTTAGTACATATTTCCAAACTTTCAGCCTCATGCGTGAATTGAAGATGTCAACTCAGATTTTTTTCCCCTCTTGAGAATACCTAACTACAACTTTTGAGATGTAACGCGATTCTGAAAAAAAAAAAAAAAAAAAAAAAAATCGCACCACTCTAGTGTTTTCCACTGTTGATATTATTTTAAGAAAATAAACCTGAAATACGTCAACTTTAGTTGATTTAGTCTTTTCAAAGTTTCAATCACTCTTTGAATTTTTGTAATTAGAAGTTGAAATAAAAGAAGGGCGATTCCACGGGTAACTGACTGACATTTACAGTGCAAAACGAAAAGTATTTTGAAATATAACCACAAAATTTTAATTTTTAAGAAGATATTTTCTCCTCATTTTTTGTACTTTTTAAGCTGAATTTCATGGCATAGTTGAATTTCCAAAATATATATTGGGTAATTTTAGAAAAATTGTTAAAAGCATGGTAACTGACTGACATGAATGCAACTTGTGTGAAAAGTAATACTGATTCAATAAGAGATTTTTCTGAAAGTAAAAGGAATTTTTATTAAAAATTCATATCAGGATCAAAGAATAATGAATAAACTTTCGGCCTATAGCATTTGAGTTGGAAAATTTTTCTACAATAAAGAATTGCAGTAATTAGAACAGCTTGCTAACTGACTGACACTTCTGAAATTTTCTGAATATACTAATGCAAATGTTCAAAATAAAGCAGCACAACAAATAAATAAGTTTGCATAAAAGGTAAGCAATGAAAATACATTTGTTAGATTTAATACACTGGACGCCAGTTAATTGAATCAGTGGTTAATTGAATCAACCACTTTAATGAATCAAATTGCCAAACAGAACAAAATCCAGTTTTATTGAATCATCCGCTTTATGGAATCAAAACTGTTTAGAACAAATGTGATTCATATAATCGGCGACCACTGTATTTCTAAAATAAATATTTGCAGTATTTACGACAAGTTGGTAACTCACTGACATATTGGCAATTGACTGATATTACAAACATGCAACACAAAATATCCATTAAAAAAATAAAAAAAAATCTCCTAGTTTATTGATTTCGTTAAGCTGAATTTAATAGTATAATTGAATTTTGAAAATGCATTTTAGATGATTTTAAAAAAAAATGTTAAAAGCATGGTAGCTGACTGACATAAATGCAACTTGCAGGAAAAGTGATATAGATTTAATAAAAGATTCTCTTCTGAAAGAGAACGGAATTATTCATAAATTTAAATCGGGATCAAGAAAAAATGAATATCGTCCAGCTTATATGGCATTTGATTTCAAAAATATTACTAAAATAACAAAGTTGCAGTAATTAGAATAGTTTCGAACACTAACTGACTGACATTTCTAAATTTCCTATACAGTAGACCCTCGTTTTACGCGGGTTTATTTTACGCGGTTTCGATTATACGCGGTTTAAAATTTACACCTTCACTTTATTTTACGCAGGTGAGTTTCAATTTTACGTGGATGCGGCAATGCAAATAGATAAAACTTTCCCCTCTTTGAAAATCCAAACTCCTAAAAATTGCAGATTACACGTAACAAACTGCATTTTGGCGTGCTAATTAGAACTTGGGCAACTGGAGACATTTTATGCGATTGGTTTTAGAGCTCTTTCCAGAAGTAAAGTTATTAAACTCACCCAGTTCAGAACTCACTGGAAGAATAGCTTTTTGGAGTGACAAAGGAGGCCAAAACCGACGAGGATACCGACATCGGTGACACACAACCAAAAATACGTTCACATTGAAAATTTTGAGCCATCCCCAGACAGTAGAAATGATCTTTCTGATTTGTTAGTGAAGGAAGATTCCATCATGGAAATGACGCAAATGATCATGGATGCGATAATGCTCTGCATAGAGCTACAGAGAAAAATTCTTAATGACTGCCAAAAGATTATATCATAGCCAGCTTCTTTTTATAAACAGAACACGAAATTAATTTGTTTTCTTTATGTGTGCATAGAAATCAATATAAGTATACATTAAACTTATTATACAATTATAGTCATCACTAAAAAAAGTATTTTTTAATCTACGGAACCTAACCCCTATTTTAACACTAGTACCAGGTCTGAATTTACGCGGTTTCGATTTACGCGACATTTCCGTGGAATGTAACCCCCGGCCCCGCGTAAAACGAGGGTCTACTGTACATCCTAAAATAAAAAAAATCAGAATTACGCAGTAAAAGATACGAATAAATGTACATAAAAGCAGATCCTTCTTTGCCTTAGGACTACACCAGCGGATCCTTAGCCTATAAGGACCCCCAAAATAATAGAACAAATAGAAAATTACTACAAAAAGTAATTTTAATATGCTAATTATCACGTTTAAAAGCAAGGGTGATACAAAACGTATGTAAAAAAAAGATTAATTTTTACCATTAAAATAACAATTTTGTGCTACCTAGTATTTCTTTCAAGTAGTTTACACCCTCAGTGTACCCTAGCTGTAGTACATGAAATGATAAAAACTGTGGCCGCTTGCAACTCTGCATCACTTCCTTCGAAAGATTTTTTTTTTTTTTGTAGCATCTATAAATGTCTGTAACCGAATATCTAACAGACTCAAAATTTGTAAATAATACTCTACGCAAAAGAAAAACAATTAAAATAAGAATTCATTTTTTTATATCGATAACCTCTTTTCCCCTCATATTTTTTTTTTTTTTTTTTTTTATTGCTAGAGGATTTGAAAATCTTTTCTTTTTGTGCAGTACATAATAAAAATAGATCAATTCCCTGTAAAATTATTGAGCTATAAAAGTAAACTATTTATATTCCATCTACATCATCTTAACCAGTCATATGATTGAACAAGTCCTTTTTACAAGAATTTCACCTTATCCTTTCCCCTATCACTCTTTCTACAAAACATTATAGATCACAAGAAACTCCACAGAGATTTTATTTAGTAGCAGTCACTTCCCATATTTATGAATCTCCACCCCCCGCCCCTGCGGAAGTTGTGACATCGTAAATTGGTCATTTGACTGTATTGAATGTAAAATGTTTTCCTCTTCTGTTTTGAATTGATGTATTTTTCGAATATTAGGAAATTATTTTCGAAATTTAGGCCCAATCATTACTAAATTATGTAAGAATGAATAATGAATCAAATCAATAAAATATCGTATCATTCATCAAAAATTTAAAGAATTGGGCTGTTTGATATTGCTTAAAAGGTTTGGGGTCAAAGCTTCGCGGTCAAAATTTTGCTGGACTAAACTTCGCGGCCAAAACTTCGCCGATCCATTACTTCACTTGGTCTAAACTTCGCGTGGACAAAACTTCATGTGTACAAAACTTCGCGCGGTCAAAACTTCGCGTGGACAAAACTTCGCATGGTCAAAACCTCGTGTGGACAAAACTTTGCGTGGTCAAAACTTCGCGTGAGCAAAACTACATGCGGTGAAAACTTCACGCGCACAAAACTTCGCCGATTCATAACTTCGCGTGTAATTTTTCATAATGAATTACTTCATTGCAAGTTAATAGTGTAAAATCCCAAATCAGTTTAAGAATTGCAAGTTAATGAAGTAATAAATTGATATTTATTTGAAGATTAAATTAAGATTAATTGATCACTTTCCAAAAACGAATAATTAGTTTTATAATAACAAATTAATGTTCTATAGTTAACAAACTGAAAAAGTTTTGATGATTAAAAATTTTGTATTTCATTTTAATTGTTTTCATTATTCATTCCTAATTCTATTTTAAAACTAGTTTTTCAAAATTTGTGAGTAAAATTCAGAAGCGATCCCCCCCTCCCCTCCCAACTTTCTTTCCGCGGTGTTACTCATAATTCACTCACCTCTCCATTCGAGCGAGGAATTGAATGATCGAAAAAAAAACTTTAACTGCGCGAAGTTTCGTCCACGCAAAGTTTTGACCACGCAAAGTTTTAGCCGCGAAGTATTGTCCGGCAAAGTTTCGGCCGCGAAGTTTTGATCTATCACCCACTTAAAAGGCTTTAATCTGTTTTCAGGAGCATTAAGTTTAATACATTGCAGCCATTTTAAAGGTAAACAGAATGTCAGTCAGTTACCGTATCAAGTGTGTCAGTCAGTTACCGAGGAATTTTCGGTGTTCCAGGTGTAAACTTACAATTCTACTTATTTTTTTTTTTTTTTTTTTGACTTATCTCGGGCATGTTTAGCAATGCTAAACAACCCCCATGAATCCAAATATCTGCAAAAAATCCAAGAACACTACTTATTCAGCATTTAAATACTTCTGATGTAAGCAGAGAATATGAATTTTGGAAATTTTACAACAGTAATTTTCAAGCTGAGGGGAAAAAGTTGATTTTTTTTGGTAACTGACTAACATTTTCATAAACTGATTTTAAGATTGTCTCTGAATTAAACAGTGAAGATATTTTTTATTCAAACTTCCAGTACAAAACTGTATTATGAGTATAACGAAACACACTAACTTCTTCCCCTTTTAGTTAGAATTTGTTTTAGGAAAGCATTTGATTATTACATGCAAAATTTTCCCCAAAAAGTCTTTAAAGGACATAGGCATATGTTACGGGTGTTTTTCAAAACGAAAAACTATAAATTAAAATTTAACTTGGTACACTTTAAAAATATATATTTCAAGATTTTAAGTGATATACAGTACTTATATGTTTTTTAATATTGAAATTTTTACGCTCAAGTTGACATTTTAGTGAAATTGCCCAGAATATATTTTCCCCTCTATTAACATAATTATCAAATCTAGGTGTATATTTCACTCCATTAAAGGTGTCTGATGTCGGTGAGAAAAACACGGGTTTAATATTTTAAAGTTTTCTATCGGATGTACAAAGTTTAAGTCGAATAGGTGATCACACTTGTGTAGGGTTACATGCTAACTGCGCTGTGACAGATCAAGAAAGCTGTTGAATATGTGACCATAGTTGCAGATCTGTTGCTCTTCTAGGTTGTCTTCCAAACTGGAAATGAAATCTTCCAACAAGACAACGCAGCTGAAAAACTACAATAATTCAGGAGAAAAGTTCGTTTGCACAACGTACATTTTGCGTTGTATGTTGCAAAATACACACTGCTTTGCTGTAAAAATATCAGTTACCCGTGGAATTGCCCCCGTATGTATACGAGGGGATACCCAAAAATAACCGGATTTTTATTCTAAAATATTTATTTATTAGTTTTTTCACAAAATTTCTTTAGTCTCCTTCAAAGTGTTCCCCCTTAGATGCAATACACTTCTTAATTGTTTTTTTCCACTGTTAGAAGCTTTCCTGGAACTCTTTAACTTTGACGATGTCCAGTGCCCGTTGCGAAGCAGTTTTTATAGTCTCTACATCATCAAAACACTTCACTTTCAGATTTTTTTCATTCTCGGGGACAGAAAAAGATCACAGGGAGCTAGGTCTGGCGAATACGGGGGTCGTTGAACGACTATCCACCCCTGATAGGCCAATTAGCGGTTAATGGTGAAGGTTGTGTGGACGGGAGCGTTATCATGGTGAAGGAACCATTCTTCTGATCGCCCGCGCGAGATCCAACTCACTCTTGTTTCCAAACCACATCCAAACCACTCGAAAACTTGTGTACGGCTCATAGCAACGTTGTTGAAAGCTTGTTGTAGCATTTGGTAAGCTATTCCGTTGCCGACTTTTCAAGCAGGAAGCAAAATCTCAAGCTTACAGTTTGTTCTTTGAAATCTGCCATAATGAGTTCGCAGGCGGAAAGCAACAACACCTGAGAAAACCAACAGTACGATCCGACGTTATCAACTAAACTGACGCCACTTGCACAGCTGGTCTGTGAAGGTCTCTACTTGAGCCATCTAGCTGGAGAACACTCTACTACATCTAGGATTGGCATCGCACCGTTGGTCCGGTTTCTTTTGGGTCCCCCTCGTATATGCAGATCCTTGTGAACATCTTAATTTAAAGATATCATTAAATAACCAAAGTACATAATTTATAACAGAATTTTCAATGAGACTTAAAAACTAAAGTTAACTGTAAAATATAAATGTGTAGCATAACCTATGGATGATTAGTGAATTATAATTTCAGCTTAAATCAACGAGTAAAAGTATCTCCCGTAAAATGTTGTCATTTTTCTGTCTTAAGCAGCTGGAACAAACCACTCGTCCATCATATTTCTATGCATTAATGGTTTCAGTTTTGATTAAATCTTTAAATGAAAAATGGATTTCTTTCGCGAAGAGGATGCGGTAAAATACCTAAATACTCTTCATCTTTCAACTTTAAATTGATTGTTAAGGAATCGCAGATTGTTTTGGCAGATTCTTTGAATAATGAGAACTTGCTTTGAAATTAAAAATGAGATATTGATACGACTGTAAATACACTCTCTATTCTGTAGTTTGTTTGAATATTTGTTGTTATGACAAATTTTCATACTTTATAAAAAAAATACTCTATTTTCAAGAGCCGCTCTTTAAATTTTGCATCAAAGCTTTTTAAAAAAGTTATTTTAGGTGCATATATAATATGGATTTCTGGTAGGTTTTTTAAAATCTTTGTGGAAAATTTAGCTAAAAATTTAGCAAATCAAATTACAGCATGCGTATTACTTTTGCTCCTGACGAAGATGACCTGGATTTTTTAACTTACAGATATTAATTTAAAGAAATATCAAGTTAATTACTTTATTAAACATGTTATTTACGTTACGTGAACAATTACTACAAGAAAGCATATTCGTATTTCGATATAACTTAATACAACTGTCTATAATTTCGTTTCCGCTTATATAGCTCTTATAAAGCTTCTATAGCTATAATTGAGCTAAGCTTAATTAAATCTTTATTTTTGTTCAATAAATAGTTATGGTAGATATCGATTGCGTTTGTGATGATCAATGACAACATGTTTTTATTCTTAGTGCTGTTGATATACCGCATTTAGTAACAAACGAAAGCAGTAGCACACGGTACTGTTAAATTACGTCAAGAAATAGTGATTATGTATTTGGCGTACAGCCGACTGTTTCTGTTTGCTTTGCTATTTGGTGTTTATATTATTTATTTATTTATTTTTAAATTTTTAAACTGGAAGAAATTTTTTACGTTTTGCCATTGCTGTTAATGATTAAACAACTATGTTTGTAAATAATGTCGTTTGTTACTGCTACTTTTCTCGTTTAGTGTTTTAGTCCTTATTCTTTTACACTACTGAATTTTACACATTTTTTTTCTGCATTTCTCTTGTTATCAGTGTAATGCCTGTGTGCTTAAATACTAATCGTTTGCTAATATCTTTTTTGTTTCCAGTGTAGCTGTATAAGAGGTTATTTTGCCTTTACCAGACCTAATGCACTCCCCGACAAGACGTCAGTCATTCAAGTGCCACCATCAAGGCGGTGATGCACAACACAAGTAGTTTTTATGCCCAGTTTCTAACACTTGGAGGCACCTGGGCTGTCTTTGATGTGAAACTGCACTATGAATTTAGTTTTTCCGAGGGAATCCAAAGTCAAACAAATACCAATGGGATCTTCTACATGCCCGCATAATCATACGATACGCGCGCTGAGGATTTTCTACTTCTCGAAAATCCACAGACTGGCCACTTCAGGTCACCATCCGAATCCAAGGCCAACGCCTTACCATCACGCCACCAGCCGGTCTCGTTTGCTTATATTAACGTTTTCTTTTTGTTTTTCTCTTTACGCATTTGACAAAAGCGTAATCTTTGACATGTTTTTTCAGTATTTTTTCTTTGAAAATTATCTTTTTGTATTGTTAGTATTACATGTTGGTTGGTTGGATGTTATTGGAATTAACAGAGTCAAGAGCTCTCGAATTTGATGTAGATTTATTACATTCTGCTGGGTATAATTTGTTTAGACAAGATTAAGTAGGCAAAAGAGGTGGTGGGGTTTTATTTTATGTTAGAGACATTTTCATTTGCAAGGAATTGGTCATAAATAATAAACCTACTGATATTGATATGGTTTGGCTGGAGTTGATGAGCAATAAGGGCAAAAAATTGCTCTTTGTAAAAATTTATAGGCCACCTAACTCAAGCCAGGGACAAGATGAATACATGTTTCGTATTATTTGTGACATGAACAGTAAGGGATCCGTCATCATAATGGGGGATTTCAATTTTCCTGGTATTGATTGGAATAATTTTTATCCTAGTGATGGCAGAGAAGAGGAATTTTTAAAAGTAATTAGTGATTGTTTCTTAGCTCAAATTGTAACTCAGGGGACTCGAGAGGAGGCGATTTTGGATCTAGTTTTCTGTGACGTAGGAAGTTCTGTTCAGGGTTGTGTGTAGGGGATCATATTGGAGATAGTGATCATAACAGCATTAGGTTCTGGATTGAATTTGAAGTGTACAAAGTTAAAAATTTTATGCTTGTGCCCAATTTCAGGAACACTGATTTTGTTGCACTTATGCAGAGCTTGAGAGAGGTTTTTTCGTCATTATTGGAAAATAGCGACGTAGATCAGCAATGGACGGAATTTAAGGAAAAACTAGCAAAAACGGTTGGGGATTATGTTCTATTTAGGAGAAAAGGTGTTAGTACTAAAATTTGGCCCATGTGGTTCTCCAGAGAGATGAAAGAAGCTCAAAATTATAAGCAAGCGGCTTTTCGCCAGTTTAAGGACACTGGTCAGAGTGCAGATAGACTATAGTATTGTAAGGCAATACGAGATTTTAAGTACTTGGTACGGATTCGGAAAAGGGAATTGGAGCAAACGCTAACAGATAACATTGATGGGAATCCTAAAAGATTTTTTGCTTACACTAATTCTGGGAATAGTCAAATTGGGTCATTGGTTGATGAGCATGGAAATTTAATCCAAAACGATAGGGATATTGCAAATGTTCTTAATACCTTTTTTTTTTCAGTGTGTTTAACGATAACTGTGTCTCAACAGTTGACACTAGCAAGGCACAAGCTATAACGCAGCTTGAGGATTGTGTGTTTTCCACGGAGAATATTCTATTTCATTTGAAAAAAATTAAAGCAACTAAAGCTCCGAGACCGGATAATATTTATATAAAAATTTTAGTTGAATGTGCAGAGGAATTAGTGGATGTTATTTTAAATATTTTCAATGCTTCTTATAACTCAGAGACAGTGCCAGAGAACTGGAAACTGGCTAACATAACGCAGCTCTTCAAGAAAGGGTCTAAAGGTAATGCTGAGAATTATAGATGTGTAAGTCTGACTTCAGTGGTTTGTAAGATTTTCGAAACTTTGATCAAAATTAATATTATGAATTTCTTAGAGACTAATAGTCTGTTGACTAGTTTGCAATATGAGTTCAGGAAAGGTAAATTGTGTGCTACTAATTTATTGCATTTCTACGACAAGGTTACCTTAGCTTTAGATAACAAAAGTGTGTGGATGTTGTTTACATTCATTTTCAAAAAGCTTTTGATAAGGTACCGCATGTTGCTCTTCTCAGCAAATTAGCTGATATAGGAATAGGAGGAAAAACTTACTTTGGGTTAGAAATTGACTGATTGGAAGTAAACAAAGAGTAGTTGTGAGGGGAAATCATTCTAAATGGAGTGATGTTTTAAGTGGGTTCCCTCAGGGTTCAGTTTTAGGGCCTCCCTTGTTTATTATTTTTAAGAATGAAATCAATGAGAATATTTCTGGAAGCATGAATTGTTTTGCTGATGATTTAAAAGTTATGGGGATTGTAAAAAATGAAGAACAGGTAAAACAGCTTAACCCCGCACCCGACGAACGAAGGATTTTGTTACCACGCATGCGGAGAGAAGTATAAATTTTAGAATACGTTAGATTAATATGAATTTTAGAATACGTTAGAATTTTTTTTTTTAAATCTAAAAAAATGATTTTTTTTTTTTTGAAAACATGTTAGGAAACTATGTTTAAAACAAAAAAATTCTTCCATCAGTGAACGATTTAAAAATAATGATAATACAATTCAAAAGTATAATTTTGTTTAGAAACAGAACACAAGTAGTATTTTTTGCCCTCAAATATGCTTAGTTTAAAAAAATGTCGTTAGAGAAAGTTGGGGGCTCATATCAGTTCAGTTTGTTTTTAAAATAATTAGAACTACAATTTGAATTTTTATATCTAACTCTCAAAAGATATATTTAAAAGATATATAAGATTGAAGAGTTTTAGAAGAAATAAAGTTAGAAAAAGTTTATTTTTAATCTTCAAAACAGTATTTTTTTGGAAACACATTAGTACAGATTAAAAAAAAAAAACCTGTCAACGATTTAAAAATGACAATTATGAAATTCAAACATTTGTGCTTGAACAAAAAAATTTCTCTTTTTTTTTAAACTCTAAAATACAACACTCTGAGCAAAAAAAAAAAAAAAAAAAAATCTGGAAATTTGTTGGATCCGTTCAGTTTGTTTTTATAATAATTTAGAACTTGCAATTTTAGTTTTTCTGTTTAAAAGTGAAGAAGCGTGAATAAAATTATATACTACATTTTTAAGTGAATTACTAAGAATAAAACCCTTCATAAACAGCCACTATTTCAAAAATGCATTAGGAAATATTTTAGTATAATAATGTCAAGTTTTATGTAATTATAAATTTACTATAAAAATCAAGTTCAATTTTTTATGTTTTAAATTTTAGAGAATGAAATAACATTTTTGGCAATATTTTGTTGTTTGATTTTGACTATGGCCAAATTCAGAAATTTTGAATAGCACGAACGCTTAAAAAATTTTACAACTATTTTATTACATTTCCACATAAAAATTTAAACTAAATTCTTTTTACTAAATTCTGAATTTTTCTTTTGATTAATATGTTTTGAGACTTTTAATGCTTATATAATTTCATTTTTCGGCAACAAAGTAATGAAATTGTTCTGTTTTTATTTTAAAGAAACTACTGGTTCTTCTTAAAAACCAATATCTGAGTAAAAGCGTCCCTTTTTCCTTTTAAAATAAAGTATTATATTAGAAGTCTACAAATTTCTCAGATACTGCAGCAGATTACATTTACTTTCACTCAAAATAAGAATTTTCGATTTTCACAAGTCCTACGAACGACTGATTATTCTCAAACACAGGACGTCCTTAGACAACGACCGCAGGATATTAAAAAAGAAAGTACTTGGTACGTCCTGAAATGTTGCTTTAGGACATCCGAAGGACTACAATAACGGTAATTTCTGGGACGCCCTGTGTGATACTACTGAAGATGTCCTCACGTCATCAAATTTTACATTCCGCTTTGAAAAATTAGTACGGAGAGAAACAAGCGTGTTTTGAGCTTATTTGATTTTTTATATGAGTTCTATTGTTAATTTGAGCGCCCCATTTCCTAATTCACTTAAAGAATTTATATTTTTTCAAAGAATTTTATTCCTCCAAAAATAAATAAATAATTAAATAAAAACATATAAATAAATAGTATTTTACGTTTATTTAATTTAAATGTTATATTCATAGCCTATTTAAGGTACGTCACAGTTCATTATTTTTAGAAAACCTCACTGAGAAAATTAATAAAATAAAATTTTCCCTTCAACTCGAGATGAATGTCCTAAAAACGATTGTTTCTGTTAAGACTTGGGACATCCTTAGCGATAAGTCCTCAGGACATCTAGAAAAGAAGTCCGTAGTACGTCTTGAAAAGACAGGGATCTCTTTCGGTCATCCTTAGGCCTAAAAAAAAAGGTTGGCCGTGGGACGTCCTGCCAGACGTGTCTAAGGATCGCCGAATTTCATCGATTTTGGTATGGGACCGGATTTGGACGTTCAGGATATAAAATGAACGTTCTAAGGACGTTTCGTGTATGTATGTTTGCATTTCTTTTAACACTGTCGAACTAAGCGTGTTTTTTAACCGTTTTCCCTTTTTTTCACTAAATTAAAATATATGAATCTGTGAATGTTATTGTCAAATACAGATAAGTTAGCATTTTTAAACATTTTTAAGACGATTTACTATACCAGTATCTAAATTCACATGACCTTAAATTTTATGAAAAATTTAGTTTTTTGAGTATTTTTTTGTCAACATGAATAAACACATGGAAATTAAAAAAAAAAAGTGTGCAACAGATTTTATGACTCTTTTTTTTTTTTTTGCTACCTCTTTTCTGGATATTATTTCTTAAAAAAAGCAAGGTTACCTTAAGTCATTGAAATCATCAATATTTTTAATGTTTCTGAGTTTCTTATTGATTGCAACGAAAAATCTTTCAGCACTTAAAAGTTAGTGCGAAGTAAAATACATATTGTGCTATTTTTTTTTTTTTTTTTTGCCAGAAAAAAATCCTTGCTCATGATCACTACTTTTGCATTCGCTGAAGGAAAAAAAAACTATTGCAAACAATATCAGAGTTAAATGCGTGTTTCTGTACTTTCCATTAAATTGAATCCACTTTATGCTTAGTAACTTCGTATACATTTTCTTAGAGTTGTGCGGGAAATGAGAATTCGTTTAGTAATTTCGAAGCAGAATTAAAGTGCTATGCACGGCTGACCAAAAAGTATGTCCATTTGTTTCAAGATAGAGTGTACATGCAAAATGTTCATTAAGCGAGTTATTTCTATGTTCAAAACTAAGTGGTTTGGTATTAAACGCAATTGCATTTCACACAACAAAATTTCTTACTCGGCTTTGAATATAGACAACAAAAGTGCACTTGCGAAATAAATTCAACGTACTGAAGCAAACAAATACGTATTTTATAACTACATTTTTTAGTTAAAAGTTTGAGTATTATTTTTACATTTATGCAAATTAAATGGAATAAATTATAGATATTTATCAAAATTTGTGTATTTTTGTTTTTTGTTACAAGTTTAATATTGTTTTGGAAATGCAATAATTGTGTGTTGAAATTCTAATATTTTTCATTTTTTCAAAATTATTTTTGAAGAAGTATTTTAATCATTAATTATACGTAAACTACAGAGCAAAAAATAACAACAATATATATAATAACATGCTAATAAAAACAATACGTAGTGAATAAAGTTTGTATTATGCTTTTTTGTTTAAAAATATGCAGTGCTTGATGATCGAGGTACATATCAAGCGGTATATTGAAAGATTAAATCTT